>NW_020527221.1:0-38249 GCF_003368295.1 Carassius auratus | reverse complement strand
TTCAGGAGTCGAGCTAAAACAATGGCTCTATGTTCCTCTCATTTAAAAAAGACAACAAAACACAACCACACATTATCAACTAAACAATGTTTAATAGCTGTGCTAGTGTTTCGTTCAGCTGGCTCACAGTTAGGAGAAACCAAGCCTGGTGAGAAAGAGCAAACTGTTTTTATCAAGACTACATGGCCATTCTGTTGCTTTTTAGACACATCCTGCTGTGACGATTGCTAGCGGTCCCTATATGTTATCAAAAATTTGAGCGATCCATAAAAACAGCATTTTGCTTTTGTTTTATGTAAGTCAGTATGTTGCCCTTTAATGAGTAACTGGATAAACTTGAAATGCTGGGCACATTCCTGTGAAGACCTTCCTTTATTTACTGCAAACAGCAGGCTAGCTACTGTAAACATTACTGGGAACGAGCTAAGATGAGGCACACATGAGCGTTAGCGCTTTTGCTAAGCTCTCGCTCTCTTACTACTTTTATGTAACCTGTCTATCTCTGATTGCTTTATGATCAGTTGTTACTTTTTCACAGTTCAAGAGACTTTATAGGCTTTTGGCAATGCTTATGCATCTGTGTTTCTCCTCAAATTAATTTGTCTTTTTTTTAAGGCTAAAGCTTAAACAAAATATATGTGGAAATTAACTTAGTTTGAATATTCATGTTTATGTTGAGATCATTGACTTGATTTCAGACTTCTGAAACCAGGAAATGTGTGATTACTGTTTTTTTTTTTTTAGATTATTTTTTATATATAATTGTATAAATATTTATTATTTTGTAATCTAATATTATATTGATTAAATGAATGTTATCTTGGAAGATTTTAATGCAAGAGAGTTTGTAGAGTTTATAATGAGATTGAATTAATTTCAGACTTCTGGAGACGTGTTATTACTAAAAAAAAAAATATATATATATATATTTATAATATATAATCTTGGTAACTTATATTATATATTATATTATATTACTATATTAATTTTTTTTATCTTGGATAATTTAATAGATGTTTGAGTTTATACTGATATAACTGACTTTTGATTGCAAACTTTTGAAACTATATGAAGCGTGATTATTGTATATCAAATTTAAATTATATACATTTTGTTGATTTTGATCAAATTTGATATGTTTGAGTTTGTATTGTCTCCTCTGACTTTTGATCGCAGACTTATAAAACTATTAGAGATGTGTATATTCTCTATAATATACATGTTATATTAAAATATATTTAAAAATATATTGAGACCTCTTTTGACTGCAGATTTTGGTATCTTGGCAAATCTGGGCATAGTGTGAGATATTACATAGATCTAAAACTCTTTAGAAGATGTGTGGTTTTGTGGAGCTTTTGGATGAGAAATATTTGTGAAGAAAGAGACCAATGCAAGAGTCTCTGTTTGAGCTAAATGTTGCTCTAATTTGTGATTTTTCTATTCTATATTACCATAACTAAAAAAATGAGTCTGTCACTGCTGAACAGAGTCCGTTAGGCAACAACACAGATAATAAAGCCATACAGCTAAATTGACTAGCCACATGTGAAATATGGTTTTCTGTGCAGGATTTAACACGTCAGTATGTGCTGTGTTGAAAGGAACCGGACCCATGCAGGTTTGCTAGAGGCTGCACAGAAGCTATGACCCATAAATGGCCCCAACGAGTGATAATTTATAGAAAAAAAGTGTGTTTGACAGGTAACTACCTCAGAGCTGCTGGATGACTAGCTCTGTTTGCACTGTGGGTGGCACATCCTCACCCTGATTCACCGGGATAAGACTGATCTGAGAAAAGTAGTTTTTTCTTTAAAATGCCAAAATGAAGGGGTTAAATGACCACAAACAGCCACATGCAACATATGCGGGACTTTACAGTGACTAACATGTATTACAGGTCTTATGCGTCATCCCACATTCCAGGGGTCACTTTAAATAATTCAGATGTAATGAAAGTGGCAGAAACCTTGCCAGAACTACAGGTGCTAAACATGCACTGCCAGAAAAAGGTTCAAAAGCTGTCACTGGTGCAGTACCTTTTTCCAAAGGTTTATATATATTGTAGGTACCTTATACATTTAGGTGCTAAATATAATATGAAAAGGTACCACCTCAGTGACAGCTTCTGTATCGGTTGTATTTTCTGAGAGTATAGTTGGCGATATGTAAATATTTCCACACAAGCCGAAGCCAAAGTTCTGTCAACTGTCCTGGAACATCGGAAATCATTTTCAAAGCCGCCAAAAGGCTTGAGTCCAAAGTCAAGTCTGTGACAAGTCTGAGGTCATTAGAAGTTGTACTCGAGACCGGACTTGGACCAATGTGTGTGTTTTTTTTGTTTTTTTTTATGTGGTTGCCAGGCTTTCTGTGTTGTTTATTGTGTTGCTATGCAATTGCTACACTGTTCTGAGTGTTATTTGTTGCTAGGTAATTGCTACACTGTTCTGAATTTTTTGTTAATGTTGCTACAGTATGTGGTTGTTCTTGCTACTGTATGCGGTTGTTATGTAGTTCAGATTATTTTATGTGGTTTGGAAGGTTTTATTTTTAGTCTGTTGCTGTGCAGTTGTCTGCTAATTTTAAATGCTTTAAGTGTATGGGTTTTATTGCGTTTCTAGGCTTGTGTGATTGTGTTCTACTTTATAGGGTGTTCAGTATGTTGCTCTGTGTGGTTTCTGGGTTTTGTGGCATTCCTGGGTGGTTTAAGTCTGTTACTGTATTATGAATGTTTTTTAACGTATAAACATTATTTAATGTATGAAAGTAAAAATAATCTAGTAATATAGTAAAATGAATAACCATAGCTTGTTAAATCAACCCCTTATGCTGGGTTAAATAAACAACCTAATTTGCTGGGCAAAATTAACCCAAGATGGTTCTGTCCTATATTTACCCAGCCCTTGGGTTAATAACAAACCAAACTGGTGTATTGTTGAATGGTTTCAAAATTATTCGTACCAATTAATTGCTCTGTAATAGAATGTTAAGAGTAAATTATATTGTGTTGATGTGCAGTCGCTATCATATTTTGTCTTTTTTGTCTTTTTTGAAGGTATTCAACTGTTTTAGGTGGTTTTAGTGTGTTGCAGTTGCTGGGGTTTTTATTTATTAATTTTTTTCTATGTTTGACTTGGCAAATTTGATTAATAATTCAATACTGTACATCAGATCATTCCTTTTATTTGAAGACATGCCTTTGTTCTGCAACAAAAGCAGCTCTGACATTGACAGACAGACATGGTAAGCTCGTGGTAAGTTAATATACATATAGAGCCAGAGCTAAAATACACAGTACAATGGATAACCTTTCACGCAGTAATTAAACAAACAAACAAAAAAAGCACCTGTGTCTCTCTGTGCCATATGCCGTGTAATAAAGAACTGTAGCAGTCGTGGGTTAAATTATGAGGGTCTAATTACTAGTCTAGTTAGCAGGCCATTAATTTCCTGTAATCACTAACAGATTTATAGTGATGTCATCAGAGTGCTGAAACCACACTCGATCAATAAGCACTCAGTCCTATAAGTTATTTCTAGTAAATCAATGGGTGCCCTATTGAGACCTTAAACAGAATAATTAGTCTGTGCAGATCAATAGACTATCTCTCTTTTTTTCTCTCGCTCTTTCTCTCAGTGACTATTCAAGGTGCGAGCTATAAAAGGCAGAAAGCAAAGGCAAGGCCAGAAGTTTCTTCATGTTTACAATACATGATTATATTAAATACTTATACTTTTACAGGCTAGTTTTTGATAAGTGTTTTCAGTCTATAGTTGTTAGGGTCGGGTTTGTCAGTTGTTTTCAGCACTTTGTATTTAAAAGTATAGTAGTGAAATGATCACCGGTTGTAATCTAGATGTGCTTGGTGCACCAAAAGACAAATTAGGTTGTGTGAAATTCCTTTCTGAAAGTCATTATGCAATTTGCACACCGACTGTATTTCTACAATAGAGCGTGTGTCTCTCTGTGAATGTAATTAGTTGAGTCTTAATTACTCATTATGTTAATTGCACATGATTTTAAGTACTTAAGCTTACATATCAACATGCAATTTGCTGATTAGGGCAAACAAGGGCTGGATGGTGTGAGGATATGTATCACGTGGTAGAGATTTACAGACTGGTAGAGATTCTGCTTAATGTTATGCCAATCATGGAGTCCGTGTCAAAAATACAGCAGGACGTGCCCCAGTTTAGATATAAGTTTGGTCGTTTTTTGCAACTTGCCTCATTAATATAGAAATGCCTCATTCAGACAGAATAAGAGCAAAACATTTGGTAAAATTAGTTTAATATTGATATTTTTACTTAACTATTATATAACATGACTTACGTTAATTTGTTATGAATCATTTTTTTTTTTTTTATGAATAATCTTAGGTTTTGCTTTGCATCCTTCAAGTTCAAAATAATTAGTTATAATACATTATATATCAAATATATAAAGCTAAATTACATATATATATATATATATATATATATATATATATATATATATATATATATATAGCAAATGACACATTGATTATGATGAACTATTTTAATTTTAAGCTTATTTTATTTTATTTTTTTCTTTTAATTTGAAACTTGAGGGAAGTTCATTATAAGACCTCTTTCATTTAATAACTTTTTCCTTTTTCATGCAAAAATATCTACATTGTGATTAGCGATATGTATACCATAGTGTAAATGTACTCATACTGTGATTAAGATTGTGGTCATTTCTCCCATGCCTGATGCAAACTTGACATTTCTTGACATAAGTTCCATTAGTTCATTGACATCCACCAACATCCAGCATCTTGTTTTGGCCAATAAATCCATCAGTGGTGTGAACGTTACTGAGAAACGCTGGCTAGCGGTGTGAACAGAGGTTATTGCCAGCGAGGCGAGAGATTGCTAAAGGGCAGATGGTGAAGAGGTTGGGTCAACCTTGTTCTCATCTTCCTGTCACCGTCAAAGCACAGCAGCTCTTTTTACCAACAAGAATCACCCACAAAACAGGGCAGTGTTTGTGCATATTCATTCTCCCCATGTGTTATTTCTATGTAGACAGGGAATTTTGTGTCATTTCCATTTCAAAGCCGGAGAAGAAAGGCAAAGAGCAGTTCTTTATAATCACAGGGCTCTGAAATTGTATCCCAGCTTGGATACAAACAGCAGGGACATTCTTGGAGGCACTGTTCTTGTTTCCTGATACTTTGCTCACTTACACCGAGCCATTTACATCACCTGATCCAAGCACATGATACATGAGATGTTTTGCTTAGGACATTTTTGTGTGCCACTGAACCTTCGCAGTCGTCACTATATATATTCGAGATGATATGAGCAATAAAACCTCTCATTTGGTGCTGTTCTCCTAGGCCCAGTTGCGTATAATTATCTTCAATTGCCTTCTCAAGGTACAGCTTCACAACCAAGGAAGGAAATTAACTGAGTTACAAGACCAAAAAAAACACAATTGTTCCTTCTAAATAGACAATTTAGCTTTGAGAGGAAATGCTGGCTGTCTAGACTGAGGTGATGATATCTGTCATATTCTCATCCTATACAGGAACTCATAAACTTACATAATGCCATTGTCTTCGCCACATCACAGGTTTGTCCTCATATTATCTCCGTCTGTTAAATTAGGGTTATCTTCCACATGTGGAATCAAGTTTGTGGATCAAATCATGAGGAAACTGACTGGTCAAGATGAGTAACTGATAAAAATATCCATTTCTATTATTGTTTCCACACACACATATACAGGCTTTTTTAATGCCTCAGTTGTTCCTTCTAGACAGTATTTAGATGACATAGAGACTTTTGCCATTGCTTTGCACTCATGTGTCACTTGAAGTTCAAAAAGTTCTCTAATTTGTAAACATTATACAAAAACTGAATGATCTGATCTGTATTATTTACATTCATTTTATAACACGCTAGAAACACAGTAGTTTCAAATGTAGTTTCTCCTAAAGCATTTTAGAAGAAGCACCTATGATAGAGTTGCTACTTAATGCAATTACTGTAGAGTTCATTAAAGTTCTGTGAGAAACATTTAGCCAGTCCCAAAGTTATTTTAACATTTTCATAAAAGTACTTCTCCCTCAAGCAATCTTAAACATGATTTGTATCTTTCCACATGCCCTCAATGGATCATCTTTGTGGTCACATGAGCTTTGCAAGACCTTCAAATCTAAAAATGTTGTGCAAGTTCCCTATTAATTCATGCTTTCTCTGTTGACAGAAGACCAAATCATGGTGTGCTAAGTTTAAAGTTTCACAAATAACTTTGGACTCTCTTCTTGTATAGGAAACCATCAGATAAGATCCAGAAACCTAAACACTTATTTACAGACCTTAATCAACAACTTTTTACTCTCATAAACACCATATTGGCAACTTAAGAACTCTACAGAGCCCAAAACGGCCTTTGATAGGATTTACTTTTAAAAGTACAGCCACATCCATTGGGCTGTTTGACTTCAAGATGCATGACTCGAGTATTAATATCTTCTTTCTGCACTAATAAACCACTGCCAGCCGGCTGTTGTGGCTTCACACTAATGTTATTGACCGACTCTATTTGTGCATTCGAGTGGTGTGCGTACGGTCAGATAGGCTGCAATAAGCAGGCGTGTTATGTACACATTGTAATGTGTCACTTTAAAGCATCTCGCCACTCTCAGGAAGCTCTCCACAAATGTATAGTCCTGGCCGTACATGCAGCCGTGAATCATGTGCACATCAAAGCCCGCGCCGCTGAACACGCGTGACCCCGAAGCCACATATATTACGTCAGCACACATCAGTGTGTGGGTTTAGAAAGATGAGCGAAACCTGAATGGAAAGAGTGTTTATGGCGTTATTCCAGTGCTAAATGTACTGTAGATGTACAGGGTTTCAGCTTCGGTCTATATCGAAACAACAACACGGTCAGAATCATCTCAAACATGTCATAAAGTCAGAACAGTTCATGTCACAATACAGAGACGGTTGCATACTCACAGGAGTGGTTGGAGTCTGCAGGAGGCAAACAGAAGACCGTCTCTACTCTACTCTTCCTTCAGTGTGAAAGGGAGGAGAAAGAGGAGGAGGAGGGTGGCCTCCAGGTCTGGAGGCAGTCAGCGCACAGCCAGACAGATAATCCAACACTGAAGGTGTCTTATTTAGTCTGCAGCATGCATTGCATGCGTACATGCAGTAGAGAAAGGCACAGGCGTTTATCTTGCGTCTCTTTCTGCACTCCCTCCTGCTTCTGCTCATGAGAGACCCTTCTGACAGGAGAAGATGCGGGAAAACATAACAGAAAATAAATAAAAAAATAAAAACATACAGGAAGCAAATGTGTCTCTCTGAAGGATTTTATAATCATGCTGGGTCTCCACCCCCACTTGGCTGTCTCTCCTCCCCTATTGTTATAGCAACGGCCAATCAGAGCGCTTCATCACACAAGCCCTCTCTGCCTGCCGAAAGACTGTGATTCTTTCACACCGGAGCTTGTTCAATATGGCTGAGGACCAATAGTGTGTGTGTGTGTGTGTTGTGGATGCTGTTAATTATCTGATATGTCTAGTGGAAGGTTAAACTATTTCTCGCTGTACTGAGCTGTCAAACCTTTTTTTTTTTTTGTTCTGCTTTGTGGTTTATGACCCACCGTTATTAGCATGTGCTCCGAAGAAAGATATCAAACACTTTGGTGTAGACTAATTAGGGGACAGCTGCGCAAAAGTGCAAGTTTTCACTAGAGAATCAGTGGTTGGTTTAGTTCAATGAAGTCAAAAGTCTTCATTAGAGGTTATTATATGCTGATAAGTGTTCTTAATGAGTGGTGTTGTCCTGTTTTACAGTTTAATTGATAAAAGACAAGATAATTTACTTGAGGCAACACTGTATAAAGACGTAAATTTGATATTAAATATAATATATTTACTGCACTGACAGACTTATTCCTGTTTACACTTTAAGAAGTTTCAAGATATATTAGTGTAGTACCAAAAACACTAGTGTTAAAGATACATTCTCTGAAAACAATTCTTTATATTATAAGCATTGTTGCTTAACGAGTAAATTGATCCCGTTGTAAATATATATATTTTTTATTTTACTTGGAAAAACCAAATCAAAACAGCATGTAAAACTCAAGAACTCAACAAGAACTTTTTTTCGTGTGTTAAACACAAAATGAGATATTTTGATGAATGTCCAAGTTGTACTTTTCCATATTATAAAAGTGAATGAGAATGGACTCCGTCAAACTCAAAAACTGGCAAAAAGCGACATATAAGTATCATAAAATAGCCCATATGACTGTTTTTTTAAGTCCTCTGAAGCCACTTGATAGGCTTGTGTGAAGAGCACACTGCTTATATATTATATATATATATATATATATATATATATATATATATATATATATATATATATATATATATATATATATATATATATATATATATAATTAAAATAGATGTTATATTTTTATAAACATATATATGATTTAAATAAAAAAAATATTCTATTTTTCTTACTTAAACTGGGGCATTTACTCATTTCTTCATTCAATGTTTATATATTTTTTTTATATGAATATAACAATTTTTGGAGCTGTGTGGACACTGTATGAAAAACTTCCCTTTTTGTGTTCCACCAAAGAAAGCCAGTCAAACCGGTTTGGAACAACATGAGGGTGAAGAGATAGAATTTTGGTGTTTGTCTAAATTATTCCTACAGTTTAGTTCTGCTCCTTTAAAACACTGAGGGATGGTCAAATGCAGTTGTGAACAGAGAAAACCATTGTTAGATGTTGTGTGTCTCACAGCAGTAACACAGTCAAAGCTCCTTTTCATTAAGTGAGCGATTCAGATGTTCAAACAACTTTCAGCTCAGTTTCAAACACGAGGTTTGTTGATGTTTGCGTATCTGTGTGTGCCTTTACCCGCTGTATACGCAGCACACTACATATAGCAGGAGATCTCAGAGCCAGTGAACCGGACGGCTGCAGAACGGGTGCAAGGCATCCAGCTTTTCACACCTGAATTGGGAAATTCACTGAAATGAGGTTCAGAGAACCATGGGTACAGCAGAAATTGAGGCAGCAAAAAAAGTGTTGAGCCCCTTTCACACATTTTCTTCTGAAGCATTACAGCAGATTTTATTTTTTAATTTAAAATCAGTCAATAATCGACAGTGATGTTTACAGGAGACCTACATGACTAAAGTTAGTAGAAAGACTTTCTGTACTTTTCAGTACTTTATGTTCTGAACACAATTATTTTTAATGAAAGAGTGGCTTTCAGTAATGGATAATGTGCAGTTAGACCATCATTATCGCAAAAAATAAACCCTCAACCCTGATGGGAAGTGGAGCGTAAATAATGAAGACCTTAATTAACTAACTCGCAACCTTTTGTTTAATTGCACTTAAAAATCTTCTCTACTGTTTTGCACTTCCTCTTCTGCTGTAGAAATGTATTATTGTCTGTTGAAGTTTGGTCCAGGAGCACTTCTGTTATTGATTTCTCTCTTGGATTCATTAGTTCTGTTTGTATTGTCCTCTTTCGTCACTTTGGATATAAGCTTCTGCTGAATTAATAAATATAAATAATGTTTTAAAGTAAGCATAGGCCCTATGTTACTTAGCAGTTCATGTGAAGTTTAATTGATAACATTTATAAATTAATTTCAAACCGCATTAAATTCTAAGTAATTCATAGAAGTACTTTTGTTCTCAATGCATGTGCTTAGTTTTTTTTTCTTAAAGTAAATATAGACTCTGCCTAGGGAGCTGTCCTGCTGTTTACTGTCTACAAAGGCAGACCTTCCCTTTTAAGTGTATATTATATTATACTATATTATATTATATTATATTATATTATATTATATTATATTATATTATATTATATTATATTATATTATATTATATTATATTATATTATCCATTTCAGTTATGATTTAAACAAAGAGTAAAATTAATGTGACAATTATTTATTTCATTTTTAACAATAATGACAGTTGAAATGACATCATTTCCACCCGACGAGTTGCTGTACGTGTTTATAGGGATGCTCCGCTTTGTTTGTTTCCAAAACAGATTTCCGATACCAGAGACTCAGTATTGGCTGATACAGAGCACCGATCCGATACTAAAGTAAAATATTAGTGCTGAATTACCCTAATAAATAGTATGCATCGCTGTGCAAGGCATCAGGCTTGACAAAAATTTCTACCCTTGTAAAACAAAACAACAAACACACAAATTTTTGTGAATTATTTATTAAACCAACACCAGTGCAAAATGTGTTAATAAAAGTTCACTAGCTTGCAATTAACATTCAAAATTAAAGTGCAAATAGGAAAGTAACATCTAATACAATAATAATAAAAAAAGCTGTATAAAACAACAGCTTCTCAAAGAGACAACAGTGTCAGTGAAGAGCTTGAGATGAGACATCTTCAATTTCTTTTGAAGAAATCAAAAGAAACATCGAGGTAAATATCACAGAATATTGAATTGTGTGTCATTGTTAACCAAGCTGTAATTATGATCATGCAAAACATGGGGAAATACAGTATTGTTTACTTGTGTGTATTCAGGGACACAACATGCTAGTTGTGAAATTCTGTGAAATGATTTATGCCTTCAACATTTTTATTATTATTTTGATGTGATGTTAGGATTGTTTGCACATTGACAGCTTTCATAACTCGATGGTAATAGTAGCGTGAAGTTGGCTGTTAGTGAACCGTTCAGATGTGTGGCCCTTCTGAAGCCCCCAGACGCCTCTGTGCTGACAGGACTGACAGGATGATTGAATCACATGAAACTACCAGCACACATCAAACAGCATGATCAGAGCTTGTGTTTGCCTCGGAGAGCCGTACAAATACGTTTTCTATGCTGGAGAATTTCGAATGGAAATAGCAGTGAGGACCTGGTAGTGAGCTGTTTCTATAAAAGATTCAAACTGAAAGGCGTTAAAAAGGGACCAGTGGCCTTTAATTGGTCCAGAAGCTTGTAATCAGCTGATTCTGATGATGCTTATTAGATTAATTGGTTTGAAATACCAACACATCCGTCTTTGATTTCATAGCTTGATGATGAATAGCTTTGAAGAAACAATAACTGCGTTATATTTGAAGCCATGCAAACCTTTGTTTTACTCAATCTATTACATTTATTGTAAGTTTTGCTGAAAGCACAGAATATTTGAATATGCATCTCTTTTTTTTATATAAACTTCAAAAGACCTTGATGAGAATGGAGTACTTCTAGACATATCATAGCTTTATGTAAACTATACATATTATACATAATTTGTAGTGTTTAATACAATTCTTTGGTGGAAATTATATTTTTATCAACATTCCTGGAATAAAGTCATATTTTTTGCATAATTTGACAACATTGCAGCATGATTGTGATAATGACCTTGATCTTTCTTTGTTTTCTTCATATATCATGTCTCATATTTCATCTCAATTACACTGTTGTCTCCTGGATGGAAATCAAGATGTAAAAATGAAACTAAAATGATCACTTTTGCATATTTTCCCCCACAAATGTAAAGTTTATTTCACTCTGTTTTGTTTACAAAGACCCCAACAGTCAAAAGTTTGGAAGAATTCATATATTTTAAAATGTTTTTATTGGATCAAAAACGCAGTAAAAATTATATCGTACAATTTAAAAGAGCTTTTTTCAATTTTAACATGTATAAACCACATTCATTTGAAATAGGCATTTTTGTAACTTTATAAATGTTTTCACATTTTATGGTTACTTGCTGAATAAAATTATTGATGACTTATTTCTAATAAAAATCATTTGAATGGTAGTATTTTGGACTGGTTTGGATAAGAATAGTTTCTTGAGAAGGAAATCAGCATCTTAGAATGACTTCTGAAGGATCATGTGACACTGAAGACTGGAGTAATGATGCTGAAAATACAGCTTTGCATCACAGGAATAAAATACATTTTAAAACATATTGAAATAAAAAGCAATTATTTTATTATGATACTATTTCACACTATTTTATTGTTTTACTATATTTTTGCCAACATAAATGCAGACTTGGTGAGCATATGTTTCTTTCAAAAACATCTTAAAAATCTTTATTGTCCCAGACTTTTGTGTGTGCTTATGCAAAAGTTGACAAGTAAGTCATTTTTTTTTTTATTTGATGTCAAATATTAAATTAGCTCATTTTCTAGATAACAGTTTTATAACAAAAAAATAAAATAAAGATTAATTTTAAGGTGCAAAAACAAACCAAAGATTCTGTGAAATTACAGTGACAGATTCTTTTAGGTTTTTACACTGATCTGAGACTGTATGTAATTGTACTTGACTGTCAGTAATCAACATATAGATTGAGTATTTTGTTAGTGAGGTGTGTTGGTAAAGTCAAGCCTTCTCTCTTGAGTCACACAGAACTGCTGACAAAGAGACAGAATCGGTCGAGTGACCTCGAAAGAGAAAGAGATTGAACAGAGTTCTCTCCTCACAGATCTGATTAGATCAGCGATGCCCTTCACAGTGGACTCAGATCTGAACGGGACCAAAAATTAAAATCTATTTCAGCGGGGAGCGGGGTTAATATTTAATGAACAAACAGGAGTGTGATGCGGTGGCAAGCTGCAGGACCCGCCGTGTTTGCACAAGAACGATCCGCAGCTTTTTTAAAGAGTGGCAATGCGGTGAGAGGAGACACCCTGGGAGAGTCAGTGCTGGGAAAACACAGAGTCAGCGCATTGACTGGATAACAAGACTCTTCATCAAGCTTTCCCTGTGAGAGAACTCCTTTCTGTGAGAGCTCTTCTCATCTGGCAGTGTTTCCTTTGTGATGGTGACTGAAGGGACGTCAGAACTTCTGTTTAAGACCTTGCTTTGTGCATTACTTTTTTAACCCTACAGAGCTCAGTGGATCATATTTTATACACAGATTTCTAAGGCCTCTACATGATCAATGTGATCAAACGCTTTCTGAACAACCTGCTGTACACAATCTTCTCCATTCCTTCTGTCCTCGGATTGATACTTTTTTAGGAATTATAAAAAAAAAACTACTTCAGGTCGTTGTACACAGGTATTTTTCCTGTGAAATCTTTACTGGTTTTTATAAAGTAAATAATAGAGAGTGCTAGAGTTAGAGTGTCAAATAAAGATGGAAGAGAGACTTGATCCATGCAACATATATTTATATATATATATATATATATATATATATATATATATATATAATATATTTTGAGGAACCTTTATTTCTAAATCATCTTTTTATTGCATTGCATTGTTTAATTCCTTTCTTCGACTGATATCATAAAATTACTTTATCTTCTTATATATACAAATCTTCTTATTTTCTTCTATCTTAAAATTGCTTCTTCTTCTTTTCTTCATCACCTCTTCCTCCTCCTTTTTCTTCTTGTTCTGTCTTACAATTGGTTCTTCTTCTTCTTTGTCTCCTCCTCCTCCTCCTTCTTACAATTGCCTTTTTTTCTTCTTCGTCTATCATGCATTTCCTCCTCCTTTTTATTGTTTTTTTCTATCTTACAATTCCTTTTCTTCATCTTCCTGTTCAACTGATATTGTAAAATAACGTTATCTTCTGATATGCAATTCCTCCTTTCTTCTTCTATCTTTTTTCTGACATTTCTTCTTTTTCTTCTTCTTCTTCATCATCATCATCATCATTTTTTTGTTTTAGGATGGTTGTAAGCAAAAACGTTTTTGAGTATGTCACGAGCCTGCCAAGTTTGACGAAAACTGATGTAAAAACTGACCCTATTTTATCAGTTCACTCTATCCTGAAGAAAAACACTTTTTTTCCACAATCTTTCATGAAAATATATTAAGGTAAAAAAACCATGTCATGGTGCAGGATTAAAATGGGCCCTGCATGTTTGACTGTTGAACTGACTTTAATCGTACTGCTGTCATTTATCAGAGAAGGGCTGGTTTATTTACTCGTTGATTAGAGGGAATGGGTGGATTGGCTGCGCTCCGTGGTACAAGAAATATAATCACTCCACAAGGTCAGAAAATAAGAGTGATTATTCTCCTGGTGGAAATTCCATCTGAACCCAGCCGTGAGGTGAGCAGAAGACAAAGGCACAAACTGTGTTCTTGAGATTCGACTCGATTCATCTCATTGAGATCTCAGTGAGGTTAATTCTGATTAGTGATGCTCTTGTCGGTGGGCCGCATGCACACCGCGTTCAGTCAGGGCCAATTGCTAGTTTTCTGATGACCTTGGTGGCAATAAAAGCCCCATTATCAGACCGTGATGTCATCGTTCAGTTACACTGGCTGAAGATGATATATTGTCGCAGGCTGGAACAAAAGAGATTTCACAGCGAGAGCGACTGGTGACCTCAACGTTCTGGGAATACACTCAAGCTTGGACAGCGTTTTATTTCTTTCTCTGAGGGGAAAAAAGAACAAATCTAGCCTTTGAATAAATATCCCCATGACCTTCAGGAGGCATGAAGGAATTTCACTTAATGATTCTTGGCCCAGGGGGGGGATATATATATATATATATATATATATATGTAGAGAGAGAGAGAGAGAGAGAGAGAGAGAATTTTTTGAAGAAGTTTCTTATGCTCATCAATAATGTTTTTCTTTTTTATTATACTTTAAAATGTAATTTATTTGTGTGATCAAAGCTGAATTTTCAGCTTCATTACTCCAGTCGTCAATGATCCTTCAGAAATCATTCTGATATGCTGATTTATTATCAATGTTGGAAACAGTTGTGCTGTGATACTTTTTACAGGATTCTTTGATGAATAAAAAGTTGAAAAGAAAAGCATTTATTTAAAACAGAAATCTTTTGTGACATTACACTGTACAGTACACCACCATTCAAAAGTATTTTTTTTAAAGAAATCGATATTTTTATTCAGCAAGGAGGTTTCAAAAAAGACTTCTTGTTAGAAAAGTCTTATTGTTTCTATTTTGAATAAATACTTTCTTTAAAAAAAATAACATTTTTATTTTATAAATTTGTATCTTTTTATTTAAAATTATATATATATATATATATATATATATATATATATATATATATATATATATTTTTTTTTTTTTTTTTTTTTTTTTTTTTTATTACTCATTCATATAATAGAATAAAATTGCTATTTAAAAAAAAAGTTTTCAAACGTTTTGTACGTTTTAGAATAGCATGTAAACAAGACAAACTACTAATCGGTCAAATCTTTGGTTATTTTCAGCATAATTTAATAATTGTAATTTATTTTTATCATAATTTCCTGTAAGAAATCAGTATCATCATCTTTGTAAATGATTAAAATGCAGTTTTATATGAAAGGCTCGAGTTTGGATAACATAGACTTATCTCCACTCAACACCATCCCAACTCCACTCAAATCCAACACAGCTATTGCTCTGGCTTTCCCTTGCTGTCTTCTCTCAGAAGAGCGTCTCTCATCTGTCTCATTGCACATTGGGAAAGCGAGAGCAGAACAGCAGAACTCCAGGTTTCACCACAGCAGCTCGGAGACGCCGAGGGATGAAAACGCTTGCCTCTCTCAACAAAAGCATTAGACGGCCTTTGAATTATGTAAGTTCCACACTTAAAGGAGCTTCAAATTGATATTTCTTAAGTCCAAGAACAAAAGAGATGAAAGGCAAAGGCGTCCCTGTGAAGACAGACGGACACTTTCATTAAAACTGTATCTTCATTCAAAGAAGAGGCTCGTCTTGAGACAATATGGAAGTCCATGGATAATGTCAACTGTTTGTAACTGTTTTTTTATCTATTTTTTTTTTTTTACATTTTACCGTCCCATAAGGGCTTTTTACCAAAAATCAGTATGAAAAAAAATTTATCTGAAAGTGAATGTGTACCATCAACTGTATGGTTACACACATTCTGCAAAACAATAAATATATTTTGTGTTCAACAGAAGAAACAAACTCATACAGGCTTGGAGCAACTTGGAAGTTGAACTGTCCCATTAGTTGAAAGCAAGCATATGATTTACTGTAATGCATCTTTAAGGATTTTTAGATATTCTAACTGCAAAATAAGTCTTAAATACTCATATCGAACAGGATTTGTTTGCAATGCACAGCCTAATTTTCATTTATGCCAATCTAAATAATGCTGTTTACTCCAACTACAGTTTATTGTGTCCATTTTGACACATTTCACACAAATGGCAGAGGAACTGTACATTACCAGCATGCACATATGGTAACCTGCAAAAACTCACACGACGTTAAACTTGCTTTTGCAATTTGTGCTCACCTGACACTTATTTTAACAGACATGTGCTTGGCAGAGTTATCTTTAGGGTTTAAATGGAGTGTGTTTATGCATGTGTGCATGTGTGTTGGCAGCAGTCCTCTCATTAAGCTGAGAGAAGCTCAAAATAGTCGATGCACACACCTCTCCAGCAGTGAATTGCCTTTACACTGAGATAATTATGGCTGTTTTCAGTGGAACATTTGTTGGATTTTTTCCCCCGCTTTTATCTGTGGGGAAACGAAGCAAGGCCTCGGGAGATGCCGAGACGTTTATTTCGCTCTGTAGAAAGTTTTTTTCCGGCTCGTGTTCTGAATCTCATCACACAACAGGACTGAGCGTGACTGGTGCTCCGTTAACAACCCGAAATCGAATCTGTTGCATAAGCGTGTGTGGTTATGCTGAGTGAATGATGTACGCAGAACTAAAAACAACTCTGAGTAGATATTGCTCGCTGGGAATAAACTGCATTACAGCTAGTTTGTCTTCATCCTCCCATTCCATCATTTCGACTGTCACTTTGCTCTTTCTTGTTTCATGTAACATATTTACACCTCGCGTTGTAATACATGTGTTCTTTAATGCCTTGGGGTACTAAACGCACTTGTGCAATAAATTTGTGATGTTTTATGCATGCTTCTCTTTAAGGCTTCCAGTGCGAGCGGTTCCTCTGTGAATTAAATGTCCTAGATCACATCTCTTTTCCTCAAGCCTTGTTTTCCTTTTTTTTTTTTTTTTTTGCTGGATTTTTTCGGCAAGACACATTTTCATTTATGATTACTGTTTTTTTTTTGTACAAATAATGATTGTTTCTATTATTAGTGACATGAAATGAAGAGAAAAATGAGATGTTTGTCCAGTTTCAAAGAAAAAGAGCCCCCTCTCTCTCTCCTTATTTTTTTTAGGAATAGATCTGTGCTCAGATTTGCCAAGATATTAAAGTCTAATTTCTCATCAGATTTCCCAAAGAGCATTTTTTTTCTTTCAAAAGAAAAGTTGGATAGTTTAACGTTTGAAAATTAAGAAATAAATACATAAATATACATATTAGTATTGTAATGTAAAATTTGTAATGTAAAATTATTGTTATATTTTTAATATATTTTTTATGTTTATTATGCATAAAATTTACAATGGTAATTTGTTTAGTCATTTTTATATCTTTATTTTTTTATATTTATAGTATTATTAATGTATATGCCATTTAAGAAACTAAGACAAATATAAATATTACTTTTATAATTTAAATTGTAATGTAAAAATACAATTATAATTTTAAATACTAGTTTTATTATTCTTGAAATACACAGTAGTAATATTTAGTAATACAATTAAAAATTAGAAATGTTTTTAAATACAAATGTTTCATTATATTGTAAAAATGACAATACAAAATTTTATTTTGTAGTAATAATTTATATCTTTATATTTTTTATATTTTAGATATGTTTGTATAATTTTATTTATTTTTACTATGTTATTATTATTATTATTATTATTACTTTATAGCCACATTTTCCCCCTCATATTGTGCATCCCTACTCTATGTTTTTATTGTTTGTTGACTATTGTATAATTTATAATTTTCTCCGGAATTTTTGGAAAAACAGAGTTGAGATTTAAAGGTGAAGCGTGTCATTTCTGCGCTGCTTTTATAACATTAAAACAAAGCAGAAGCCTTTAGGTCTCCTGTGCTGTGAAAAAGCAATGTCAGAGCAATAACATGTTCCTTTAAGCAGTGTTGCACTATTTCTCTTTATCTGTCCTCTAAATACACATCTGTACCCCCTTCATGCATCGGCAGGCTTTGAGTTCTCCCGCTTTCTCTCTCTGTCTCATCTCTCTCCTGAAACCTCTCTCCTCCACGTCTCAAACCCAATCAACAGCTCTCGCATCAAGCCCACTAGCAAGATGTCTGAACCTCAGAGAGCGAAAGAGAGAGAGGATGAGAGGAGTGATGAACAAATGATAGAAATGAGGCAGATGTTGAGAGTGGTACATTGATATCAGAATCAGAGAGAGAGAGAGAGAGAGGGAGAGAGAAGAAAGGTAGCAGGGTTTGGAAAAATCCTGGAGGAGAAACCGGTATAAGAGGAGAGATGAAACAAGCTGTTAGACTGGAACAAACAAAAGACCACTTACAAAAGACCTTCAAAGTTACAAAGACAGAGGACAGGTAAGACGTCCTCTAGACTAACACATCCTCTAGAGGTGATTTAGAGGATTCCTCTTTAATTATCAACATCATTCATAACTATTATTTAATACGAAGCCACCGAGAGACAACATTTATCATCAAATCATCTTACTTTACAGTGTCATGAATGAATAGATAGATGGATGTGATAGATAGTCAGAAGGATATAGAGATGGACAGTCACTTAGAAGGATGGATCGACAGATAGGCAGTCTTTATGAGTGGATGGATGGATTGGTGAATGGAAAAACAAATAGATGCATAGATGAATAAATGTATAGTCGAATGGATAGATCTCCAGATAGACAGTGGATGGATGGATGGTCAGATAGACAGATGAATAGATAGATGGATAAATGGATGGATAGTCGGATGAATAAATAATGAACAGCTCTGTAATATATAAATATGGCAGCTTTACAGTATGTAAAATATATGTGGCATCTGAAGTGCCAGAGATGTTGTGTTGAGCTCAGTGTGAGCTGATGTCAGACTCCTCCACTAGATGGCAGACCAGTGTCATGAGCTTTTCTTTATGGAGCAATTCAAGCAAAAGCCAATGTATATTATATATATATATATATATATATATATATATATATATATATATATATATATATATATATATATATATATATATATATATATGGCAAAAGGCCATATACCATCCCACTCCTATAAAAGCCAGTCATATTGTCTGTATTAGTGTGTACAGAGATATTGGAATTCCTTATTTTTTTTTTTTTTGTGTAAAAAGATGTTGCGGTGCATTTCTGATGATACTGAGTATAACAGTACATCTTTCCCATAAAACCATGGTAGAGCAGAATATGTAGCCTGCAGACATTATCTTGAGCCTTGAGGTGATGTATAAAAGATTTGAAGAGCCTCTTTTATGTGTTCTGTGTGTCTAAAGATAGAACAAGAACCGAAAATAAGAGACATCACACATCGTATATCAAAACTCACTGAAAATCGCCAATGTGTTTTTGATCATGCACGAGCGCCCTGTGCTTTTTCTGGGCACGGGGCAGGAAATTGCGGTTTGAAATCAGGAAAAAAGTCCTTTGATTCCTAGAGATGCAGAGGTCAGTGCATCGCAAATAATCTTCCGACAATAGGCTTTTAATGAAGAGTGTTTCCAGCTTTCTGCACAGTTGGTTGTAAGATTGGATATCTAATAGTGCCACCCCCACTTCTCCATAACCATGACAATTCTCAACTGTCTGTTTGAATCATTTCAGGGGTGTAGCATCTCGCTAAAGGCTATTTAATTTCACAGCGTATTCTCTGTTTGAAATTGATTCATGAGAGGAGCCAATCTGTGTGCGGGAATACAAATGCAGGCTTTTGGCTGCCGTCAATAGAGTGCCAGACTAATTTGAGAAGAGCCGTTTCATTAAAACAAGAAATGTGAAAAAAAAATCCCTGCCACTTAATTCTTGGAATCTACCGAGGCTTGTTGTGGGATTATTAACTAACAGATGAGAATTAAGAGCACCGGGATGCATTAATGATGCAGTTCGTGGATGGTATTTTCAATATGTGAAAAGTGTCCATCCAGAGGAGATTCTGTTGAGATTCGGTGAAATCTTTAGATATATTTTATGTAGGTATCAACTTCGGATCAGGTGTTTCTCAGAGAAATAAAAATAACAAACAAATGAAGCCGTTTTAGACATAAAAAATGGATGTGGATAGCATAGCTCAGAAAACAAGAAATGTTGAGTTCATATTGAGATCTCTGATTCTGAACACAGTGTGAGGTGAACACTTAAAGATAGGGAACACGCTCACGATTAAGATTTTCTCTCAGTTATCTCCTAGTTTGCCACTGACTAATAGTAAGTACAGTAGCTGTAGTTGGTAACACTTTAGATTAGGCAACTCACTATTAACAAGTTGCTTAGAATGCACATTACTAGCATATTGGCTGTTTATTAGTACTTAATATTAATGCCGTATTCTGCATGAGCATATTCTAGATGCCTTAACCCCTAAACAAATACCTAAACATAACTACTACAACAACTAGCGTACTATCAATAAACTGCAAATAAAGGGTTTATTGAAGGAAAACTCTTAGTTAACAGTGATTATGGATTTCCTAATCCAAAGTGGATCGCACTTTAGTTTGAGGACCAATTCTCACTATTAACTAACTATTAACCATGACTTTTGACTCAATAAACTGCTAATTTGCGCCTTATTAGTAGTTAGTTGTTATGTTTAGATATAGGGCAGGATTGAGGGATCTAAATTATAGTCAAGCAGAATTAGTAATAAATATGTGATTGCTGATTGTTGAGTACTTTTAAACAGCCAATATGCTAGTAATATGTATTCTTAAAAGCAATGAGTTAACAGTGAGAATTGGTCCCTAAACTAAAGTGTTAAAGTGTTATGGATAACCCACTTTTGAGGAGGACTTTTGGGAACAATGTATTCCACAGGTAACGACCCTTTCTCAAATCATAGTATCACAACCTTTATTGCTTCAGTAATCATCATTGTATTAATGTGTAAGCAAGATTTCTGACAGGCTGCATAAACAGCACTGGAAGAAAGTCTGTAAACACGGTTTAGAGTACTGTGTCAAAATGAAGAATTTCATGAACTTTTCACTAGTGTTTTACTCATATTTTGGTCGCACTGTATTTTAAGGTCCAATTCTTGTTATTAACAAACCATTAACTAACCTTTAGAATATTCAGCCTACATTCTTAAAAATAAAGGTTCTTTATTGGCATCTGTGGTTCCATGAAGAACCTCTAACATCCCATCTTTCCATTCCTCAAAAGATTCTCAAAGGTACTTTCGGTTCTTCTAAGAACTGTTCACTGAAAGGTTCTTTAGGGAACCAAACATTTTTCTCCTATGACATCACAGCAAAACAAACAAACAAAAAAAAAACTCCTTTTGAGACCTTTATTTTTAAGAGTGCACATGATATCAAAAAAAGAATAGTGTCAGATGCTGAGTAAGAAGAAAAAGGTTTCATGTTGAATGTAAAGATTGTAAATAACATTTCTTGGATCATATCCACTGTGCAGGTGTTCTTCTGTGAAAGTAATTATGTTCAATCAAGTCAACGCTCCAAGTTATGGAGAAACACAGACTGTATTCCCACAAGTCCACAAACACACGCTCACTATTAACCCCCCTTCATATTCACATATTCATCCACAAAGCCCAGCCATTCAGAAGCCACCAAACTCACCTTGTCTGGCTGAAATCCAGTGACATTTGGGGCCTGTGGCCACGTCATTAGCAGCTCGACCTCTGTGGGAGCAGGTGGAGGGGGTAGACTGCGGCTCTGAGTCAGTGTCAGGGGCAACACCGTGGGCAGAATTTTAATAAAGCAGCTCGCCCATGTGTCACCGGCGTCCTTCGACGTATTCTCTCCATCACACCCGCTGAAAAAAGCTATGACACATAGACGAGTGTCCACATGTCCCTGTCTGAGCCCGTCCCTGCCTCCCCTGCCACCCTCGGATGCATACGCTCATCTGGCAGTGAAAGTTTTGTCAATCCTCTGAGAAATCTCGAGGTCTAAAAGCTGGAGCTGTAAGCTAGTCACATCCCGTCTGAGGGCCAGATCCTCAGAGGGTCTTACTCGACTTTTTTCTTTTTTTTCAAAAGCTCAGTTGCAGTCCAAGCGTAAGTCGCCGTGTTGAATTAGAAGTGAGAGGAGACCCGTCAAGTGAGATCTGTCACGTCAAAGCCACTCGATGTGAGTTAATGCTGATTAATGGAGCCCTTCTGCGTGCCGGTTTTGATCCATGAAATGTTTGCTTCACACAGACGCATTGCTTTCCCCCGACTGTCATCCGTACTGATTAAAACACTCTGAATGGAATTGTGGCTCGTTTCAGCACTGAACGATGGTTTTCTAATGTTTCTCCAACAACAACTGAGCAAGTTTTACACAGTTTTGTCCGAATACTATAATAACTGTGACTATTAATGGTCAAGGTTTAGGTGCTATACATTGTGTAACTTGCTGATCACTGTTTATGGACTTTTTTTTTTTTTTTGCCTGGCAGGTGCTCAGATCCTCTGAACTTGCACTGGAGGAGACACGTAAGCTAGATCTAGAGACTTGGAGATGGGCTCTTTTGATTTGAGCCAAGAAGTCATGCCAATACCAAAGAGTTCAGAATATGTAAAACTCTTGCAGAGCTTTTTGTCATTTAAGTGATATTTTGAATGACACTAGTGAATTTTATTGTAACAATACCTATAGTAAGTATGATATTTTAGGCAAAGCTATGATTGGCTTGGTAACTAGTGGTAAGTAAAAAATATTTCTAGGTCATCTTGGGGCTTGGATTATCTGAAATTGATTTTGGTCGAATGTTTAAGTTGGATTCATATCTCTTTCTCTCTTTATCAAATAGTGACAATCACATAGTGACAAAGACAGTAAGCTTTTATAGCATTGTAATTTATATTTTTATCGTAATTAATGCCTTATCTGGATTTTATCATTTTTGTGCCACCACAAAGAATGGACTTTTTCACACAACCCTATCACCTCACTGTGTGAGAAGCAAACTGACACATTAATTCTTGTTTTGGGAAAAAAAATTATTGAGTTTTTACTTAAAAAAAAAAAAAAATTCCCTTAACCCATTGCCAGATAATTTTTCTTTTGTTAAGACATTTACTTGAAAAGCAAAGTAAAATATTTAGTCTTCAAATTTAATTGAGTCTTTGCTAAAAAACAAGAAAAAAATATCCTACCAGTGGGGTAAGAAAAGTAATCTTGTTTTTTCTTTGAATTAAGTCGAGTGACCCTGCTGACAGACATTTTTCCTGTGCTAAGCAAAAACACAGAAAACAAGTCATTTTGCTGGAATGTTTAAATATTCATACTAGAATTATGACCTGTACCAGTTATCATCCAATATTTGTTAATAACACACCCCCCAACTCGCAAATAAAACCACATCCCTCCAGAACCTCATGTTTCTTTTGTAAATATGATCCTTCTTTAAACCTCATGCCATTTTTCAATGGTAAAATACTTTCTCCAATCCCAGTTTATGTAAAGATACAGCTGGCAGGACTGTCTGTTCATTTGGTTGGCAATGCAAGATTGGGTCGGTGTTCAGGAAATCACTCAATATTTTTAGAACAGAAATTGCATTTCATCTTTAATCATTGTAAAATATGATAGCATGATGATGGCAGTGTATAATATTGTACACTCAAAACACAAGTCAGATAAGGTTGTGTCTTGGGATAGTGTGATTCTCAATACATCCTTAACCCCGGGAGTTATACCTCTAAAGTTTCACTTTGAACTGTACAGTAAGTTCCTCTGTCAAAAACTTAGTACCTCTCTGACAGACACTGCAGCCCAAAGCTTTATATAGAGTGGAGAGAGTAGAAACATTCTGCTCCGCTCCGATTGTCTGGATAACAAAGAGAAATGGCAGATGGTGTCAAACTTCCTCACAGCTGCCACATGATAACTAGTGAGTGAGTGAGTGAGTGTGTGTGTGTGTGTGTGTGTGTGATATGTGTTGCCCCAGGTCACATGTCAACATGTCTATCACACCAGTAAAGTAGATGTTCTATTCTGCACCTGATTCCCTCCTATAGAGCAAATGAAATCCTATAAAACCCATTTCGTAGAGGACACACTCTGATAACACAGTAATCGCGCTTGCTGAGACGCGGTCTGACTGCAGACACATAATTTGAATGTTTTTTGTTGTTGTTGTTGTTTCACTTGATAATTTGTCATCTGCGAGCACATTCTATACATCGCACGACTCATCTTAGCTGTCAAAAGATCTTCGAAAAAAGCGATGAGACATCTGTCTGGGTTTTGACATGGAGGAAAAAAGGGGGCGGAAAAGTAGATGGAATCAGAGATATTGGGGAGAAAAGTAGTTCCTTTCTGCTCTCGGTCCATCAGAGAGACAGAAAGAGACAAGGAGAGATAGACACAATGAATGGACGAGCTGAAAGGGCAGTGAGAGCGATAGATACACGGCTTTAAAAGACAGAATGTGTGTGGGAGAGAGATAACACGAAACAGGGATGTCGCTGAGATGGAGAGAGGGATAAACATGAGCGAGGACATATGGAGACAGAACGAAGGTTAGAGAACGTATGCACACTTAAAAGAGTAGTTCTCCTCTTGAAAATGAAAATGCTGTTGCCCACAGGCCTAGATTGGGGTTTAGCACTGATTATTAAAGTCAATCAGATTATACAGATGCAAATATTTGCATATTAAAGGTTTTGCCATCTGTAGTGTGTGTATATAATACATAGATGTACTGTATGTAACTTCCAGTAAGCACAGAGAAGTTGGTAACACTTTCGATTAGGGAACACTAAGAGTTTTGTCTCAATAAACTCCTAATTACTGCCTACTGATAGTAAGAAAGGTACTTGCTGTTGTAGTTATGTTTAGTCATTGTGATCATTAATATGTGCTTTATAAGTACTAATAAACAGTCGGTATGCTTGTAATATGCATGCTGATATGTAACTAGTTAATAGCGGAAAGATTTCCCATAAAATACATTGTAACTGACTTTCTTCAAAAGATCTTTTTATGTATAGAAAATTTCTAATATTATTCTAATAAAAAAAGTGGTTCCACTTAACATAAGTCATGACATAACAGTAAACAATATTTTACAGTATTAAGGTTCATATTAATTTCTATATAAACATTTGTAAACTTTCAAGCTGTTTAGTTGTAAGTAATACATTAAAATAATATATACAAAAATTAAGAGATTAATAAAGTATGCATTATCAATATTAACTTAACTATAAAGAATAAAATAGTTATTTAATATTTTATAAATACATACATTATATATTTAAGAAATTAATTAATATTTAGAATTATATATTATATTATACATACAGGTATAATAAATTAACTGTTAAAAAGTAACTAGCAGTTAATGTAGAGACAAACATGAATTAAAAATAACAATAGAATATTTGGTCAGATTTTAGCTTGGGAACTGTTAAGTATAAAATTTGCCTTAATGAACTCCTGCTTATTAATGGTTAATAAGGTAGTTATTAGTTTAGGTATTGGGTGGATTAAGGATGTAAAATATCGTCACGCAGAATAATGCATTAATATTTTCTACCAAGTACCAATACCAATAGTACCAATAAACCGCTAATATTCTAGTAATATGCATGCTAATAAGCAACTTGTTAATAGTGAGAATGGGTCCTTAAAATAAAGTGTTATCGAATATTTTAAATAATAATAAAAAAAAAAACTCAGTTCTCAATGCCTAATGCATAAATACATTAAAAAAATTGAACTTTCCTGTGAAGTATTACCATAATAATACTACATTTAGGATTACGCATTTGTATATATGCATCTTAGACTGTAGACAATGTGAATAAGTATTAGCAGAGAAATGCATGAATTCGCTTTGGGGTTCTGTTATAAATTCCGGAAACATGACCCAGAAATTGCTTTCAAAAACAAATAATAACATCCTGAGACACTGAATATTGTATGAATAATTCCTTTAAAGTAGATGCTGGTATATATATAGTCTCTCTTCATGTGGGGGATGCAGGAGGGAACTTGAGGTGTTTAGCAGCATTTCATCGCTTCGAAATGTCGAATGTGTGATGTGAATGTGATGCAGGTCTTGGTCACTTCAGATAGAGGTGAGGGTCAAACAGACAGCGGGTGAGCAGGGCATCTCGCTGGCTGTAATGAAAGCAAAGGATTCTGGGATGGACTGTGCAGCGAGGGGTAGAAAGAGAAAGATGCGGAGATATGTTATGATTGACAGCGAGGGAGAGAGAGAGGGGGGGGGGGGCTTGATTCAGACTGATTCCTGCTGTTCTGCCCGCTGCACGTCCTCAGCCTGCCATATGTGCACGTGTTGAGGGGGATGTTGAATTCATTCACCCGGTGCTCGCTCGCGTTCACGTTACTCATCGGCCGTGTGTGTGTGTGTGTGTGTAGTACGGGGGCTCCTGCATTCAAACAGGAGATTCTCTCCCACTGTTCGCTTTCCATTAAAAACCAACTCCCACTGCTAAACGAGTGCCACGCGCAGTCGAGCGAGGACGTCCAAGTGCGCTGTGTCTCTAGACCGCAAGATTTTGAATCATTTTAGAAAAGCGGGCAGTCTGCCACCATACCCGGATAGCACACGTACGTCTGCAAGATGTCTGTTAAAGATCTCTTCATCTGGAAAACATCTGCTGTGTACAAACATCTGATAGACAACTATAAGATGTCAGTTTTACATCCATTCTAAATCATAAACATTTTAAAGACTTCTTCTAAACGTCTGTTTGACATCTGATAGGAAATGTCCTAGAGACGTATTGCAGATGAGCAAACACTCTAAGAAATACATCTTGCAGATGTAAATGCAGACGTCTCCGTGATGTACATGTGCTATCAGGGATATGTGTGAATCTAATCTCTTGTAGTCGTTTAATAATCAGCATAAAGTCTGTTCTCATTGCAGGTTATTGAGAAGAACAGATCATCTGACTGATGCATAACTTGATCAAACGCTGGTTGTTTTAATATGCCGGTTAGGGGTTGAAATGCAGTAATGTGTTGGCCTGGAAAAACATGATACAGAAAAGTGTAGACTTGGTGATCAAAGTTTCTGTCTGTTCAAAGTTAATGAGTACTTAAATAAAGTCAGTTCACTCAGCGGACATATTATTAACACCCCCGGCAACTATTACAACTTTATAAAATGGGTAAAGATTTGACTGTTTGTCGATATTCTGTTTTAATAATATCAGAAATTAATTCTGACAGCAATGGTACCATAAATTGTGTTTCTTTAGTAGAAATCAAAAACTGTTCAAAAGTCTGGGGTTGACAAGGTTTTTAACTCTCTTTTTTATGTTTTTGAAAGAAGACTTTTATGTTTGCCAACACTGTATTTGTTTGATCAAAAATACAGTTAAACCAATAAGAATGTGAAATATTATTACAATTTAAAATAGCTATTATCTATTTGAATAAATATCTCCAGACATCATTCTTCTGATGAGTTGCTGCACAAGAGACACTCAAAACAGTTGTGCTGCTTAAAGTTATTGTGAAAAACAATATTTTTCTTTGAAGAAGAAACATAAAAAAAAAACATTTATTTGAAAATTAAATAATTCTTTAATTTTAAATTCGATGCAAAATCAATAATCTTATTGACCCCAGACTTTTGAGCTGTAGAGTATGTGCATTTGAATATTACAGTACAATACATTATTAATATTATTAATGTAACTAAACAGGAGATTGGCGTCTGCAGCTGCCATATATCGAGTGTTATGTTGTCCCCAGTTATTTTTATGACTATTTTTGTTAACCACCATTTCCTGGAAATATACAGTATATTAAAAAATGTGAACTATTTATTGCTGTGGCAGGTTGTTTTGCAGTGATAAGAAACTAAACTTTGCTTCAGACTGTGTCTAAAAAATAACTCTTAAAAACAATATCTGTATTTGTGCATGAATTAATGTTTCTTTGATGGTGTCTGTTAAATAATATGCTCACAGATACAGTAGTTGCACCATTTTTCCTGTTAAAATATCTAAAAGTCCATGACATGACAAACAACACCCCATAAGAACTGGAGACTAGTTTTTATATAAGTGCATGTTTTTCTTACTCAGTTTTTTCCCCCATTGCTTTTATGTACAAAACAAAACACACTTATATTCAAATCTCAAGATAATATACTGTGGGCTGTTGTGTTTCACCTAAGTGCTTCTTATTTTAACAACAATTAATAATATTCAATATTTTTTTATTGAAAAACAAGTCAGAAAAGATTTATTAAGAAGTGACTTCTTAAAGACCCCCTGTTTTGAAAATCACAGTTGTTAGCATGTCTGTCCGGTCTATGCTTAAAAACAAACCATATGTAAATTCATCAGTCAACGCTATTGCCGCGCATTTTCTCCTTAATACTGCAGCGTACCAACTACGGTCTCAAAAACATGGTTTAAAATTACACCTGTTTCCTACCATCGTAACCATGTAACCAATCATGTCAATTTGTGGGTGGAGCTTTTCATATCATTAGCAAAGCTTTTCTACCTAAAGATGTTGATTTTTAGAATGGAGCTGTCTGAGATTGCCAACAAGAACTTGGTGTGTGTAACATTAATAACACAATATTAGTTATTTAATACCATGGTCGAGCCAAAAGCGAATGAAATCAATTACCGTTATGTCTCCGATGCTGTAAAAAGCTATATAAAATGTATTACCATGCCGATACATCGACTTGTAGACGACCCTGTATAGTTCACTCATCCTCTTCAGAATCAATTTCTGGTTCAAACATGTACAGTATGGATAGATTGATTAAATCGTAGTCAACTTGATTCATACAGTTTGCGAAAAACCATCCAATGAGACTGAAAGTGGCAATTTCAGTCAGCGCTTGCTATTTTTCTTTTCCCAGGCGGATGGGAAATAGATGTGAGGTTCTTGGACACAGCGTCTGAGGTTGTATCTAGAATCTGGCTTGCCCTCCGAGACAGGTTTTTGTTTTTGCAAACGGCGTGTGAGTCGGTGCTGTACAGTATACGATGCTCTTTTGAAGTGTGTAGGCTAGTGTATGTTCTGCCGCAGGCTTACCCACGCTGCCTCCTGTGTGTCATCAGTGAATGAAAGGCCCTCGTCTCATTGGAAACATGTGAGGGAAGAGTGTGTCAGATCTCCGGCAAGCTCTGGCATCAATTATACAACTGACACCGGAGTGAAGCGTCTCTCTCCATCTCTCCCCATTGCGCACGTAGTTTACAAGATATAATGAGTCATCCGTCTTAATTAAAAAATGAATGGTAGAGCATCAGGAGCGACTGTCACGCTTGTTTACGCGCCATCTTGCCCTGCTGAGTTTCGCCTTTGTGTCAAAGCAAACACGCTATATTGCCGACTCAGAACTCCTGTCACCCAATTAGCTTTGAATGATTGTAGCGGGAAAAACGTAACGGCGGCGAACACTCCTGGGATGAGTCGAGCAAAGAAGCGTCTCTCTCTCTCACGCACCTTTGTTCGGTCCCTCTCTTGTTTTCTCTTCAAGGGTCCCCTCAGGGTTCCCACGTTGCTTTTTAAATGAATAGCCTGTCCTGATAAGGACTATTTGTTTGTTTGCTGCGGTTTACTAATGTGCGCCTGTCTATTCAATATCCATTAGGGGCCGACGTGAGGCGCTTGGCATCCAAATGCAAAGTGACAAAAACACCTTGATGTGGAGTTTGTTTTCTCTCTCCCGGCCGCCGCTTCCTTTTGTTTGGCATGGAGACAAGCGTCCATCTTTGTTAAGGCGGCTAATTGCTTCTCTGGTGGTGCGGCTTTAGCTTTGGCTGTCTGGCGGCTGATAAAGTATTGATCGTCTGTCTATGAGGAGTGTGGAAGGGGTTAGAAGGGGATAGAAAAGGAATTAGGTTCTTTGCACCTACTTCTACCTGTGGCACAAAAGCGACCTGAGTTCACTTGAGAAAGGACAAAAGTGATGACCATTAGCTAGCTTGTAGGGTATAGTTTTATAAGAATGCTATATTACGAAGACTTTTTGCTCCACCAAAGCCTTAGAAAGAGTTGCGTTGTGTCTGGAGAGAGAAATTAAACGCTAATAAGCTCCTCAAGCTTCAAACGTCTGCCTTCGCATCAGCTACTGAAATTGCATTGGCTGTAGAGATAACGCCTTTTGACCTGAAAGAACAATTGATTTCAGATTCACCCGAGAAAGCATTGAGAAGGCACGTCAAAGCAGTTAATGAGGTGGTTATCTTAGATTTGTGCAAAAAATAGAAAACAAAAACAACAGACGTATTAAAACTTTGGTTTAGGGACCAGTTCTCACTGTTAATTCTCGCTATTAGTAGTTGCTTATTAGCATGCATATAACTAGCAGATTGGCTGTTTATTAGCCCACATTATAAATAATCCTAGGTTATTTTTTCAAACTAATGCTGGGTTCAGTGTTTTGTCTCTTGGGTCAGACATAACCCAGCCGTTGTGTTATTAGTTTTTTTTTTTTTTTTTTTTTTTTTTTTGCCCACTTCAGGTGAGAGCAGTTCTAAGTGCCATCGAATTGATTCATTTCTTCAGTAAAATACAGATTTGTGTACAGTACATTTTATATATAAAATATTTATTGTGCTGTACATCATTCAATTATATACAAAGCATCATGACATTAGGGGTGCGCGATAAATATCGCCGATAATTAATGCGCATCTCGTCAGTAAAGCCGGTTCTCTAATCAGCGGTAAATTCCATCAGGTGTGTGATTTCACATCGAGCAGCTGTTACTTCACGGAGCCGTTGTTAACTGACTAGCTGCGCAAATCCACGTTCATTATCAGCGTTTATTTCCGCAGCTAGTCACACATCTGATGGAATTTACTGCTGATTAGATAACCGGCTTTACTGACGAGATTGTGCATTAATTATCGGACGATATTTATCGCGCACCCCTACATGACATACAGAGGAGTGGTGTTAGTGACACTCTTTTGTGTGATGGATAGACCTGATACCTTGCATAAAATAAATGATTTTATTCATAAAGATACATTCTGTTATATAATTCATTTGGATGTTAAAATAGGTCCTCAAATCTGTTTGTTTATGGGCAGGTTATGGAATCAGTGACAGCATTTTACTGAAGTTAGTAGTTTCCCCACGAACACGATTTCCGGTGGAAACAGGATAACAGAGACTGGTCAATTACACGTGAATTACTTATAAATTTTGAATGTTTACTTATAATTTTTTGTTAAATTAGTTTTAATATAGCCCATATGTATGGCCTATGTATTAAACATTATATAAAATCTGTAAATGATATGATATGATATGATATGATATGCTATACTGTAAATATGATATAAATAAAGTAAATTAAAAGGAAGTTATCATGCAAACCAGTGGTTGTGGATTTTTAAATCTTGAATCTTGGTTGTGTGGAGTATTTTACAAAAGTTTTTAGGATTTAGGTTACATCTGTATAAATTAATTCATATATGAAGTGTCAAATAATTCTTCAATATTATGCTGGGTTAAATAAACGACCCAATTTTCTGGGTAAATTTAACCCAACATGTGTTCTATCATATATTTACAAGGCCCTTCAGTTAAAAATAACCCATTTTGGGTTGTTTTTTAACCGAGTGTTTTTTAGAGGGCATAATTAAGGACCATATTTAAGATCCTTAATCCACCCCATACCTAAACTAACAACTACCGTACTAGTAATACCTAGTAATAAACAGCAAATTAGGAGTTTATTGAGGCAAATATTGTAGTTAATAGTTAATTGTTAGAATTGGTCCCCAATCTATAAAGTGTGAATACAAAATGCAGCTTAAATCAGAACTACATCTACACAGTTAGTTTTTTATTTCCTTTTTTAATGATTCTGTCAAACTGATTCATGTGATTTTGTTTGGGAGTAAAACTGCGGTGGGTGGAATGAATCATAAGCCATTAACCAAATATTTAAAACAATTTCTAAATCTTATGGCATTATGTAACTTGCAATAAGTTTTGTGTGCTTCATTTTAAATTCAGACATATTATAACTTGCAGTTTAATAAGTGAGTCAGATGATGATTCATTAAATTTTATTCAGTGAAGGATTGAATCAAAGCTATTGATTAAATAAGGCTTTTGCTTCATAAGAATCTTTTGTGGAAAGTTTTCCACATGGTCTTTTCATCAAAACAATTTGGACCGCAAGCTCTCAACTTGGGTAAAATTTAATTTAATTTGCTGTGATACTATAATTTTGGTAACACTGCTGAAAAGCATTGAAGGAAATATTGATGTGTGCCTCTGCACTGTTATTTCAGCTCTTTTATTTTCCCTGTTTGTCTAAATTATGATATTATTATACGTATCAGTTTATCACTGCTTTGAATTGTATTTGTTTTATCTTCTGACCCTCATATTAACTGGAATGTGTAATGGCAAAGAGATGCTGAATCAGTTTACTTAGTACTCAAAATAAGGAGAAGGACTCATAAACAAAGATAGCAATGTTTTCAACCCCCTTTTTAATAAGTATGAGCAAGAAATAGTAGTTCTTGATTTATCAAACGCTTCACATAAAAATGCAGCAGGAGATTTCTAAGAGCACTGCTGAGTGATGAATTGGTTTTTTGAACTGATTCATTGAGATAAACGAAGCGCTTCACTAGAATGCATTGGAGTTTCGAGTGCCGATGTCAAATATCAGTGACATGATTAAAATCTAGTTTGGACCGGCAGCCTTTTAGCCTGTGTGCTTCACTGCAGCTCATTTGCTTCATCTCCACTTTGTTAGATATGAAGATGGCCTCAGACCCAAAATATCAGTCTGAGAGAGGAGAGGAAAACAGAAAGAGCTGGAGACACCTCATTTTTACATTCTGTGAAGAAATTGTAGTGGTGCTTTCGCATGGAAAACTAGTCACTATGATGCTAGGGGTGTTGTAGGTGGTTGTCCGGGTTTTACTCTGTTGTTGCTAAGGTGTTTTGAGTGTTTTTATGTTTTTAAAAGGGTGTTCTAAATGTCTTTTAACGTTTACATGTGATTGTTAGGATTTAATGTGAGTGCCATCAAGGCTGAGAGGATGCTAACATTAGTAGTACATCAAGTCCAACCCTAAGTATTTGATACCATCGATATGCATGGTCACATTTATGCATTTGTCAGTCAGTGAAAATGCAAACCTAAAACTCAGCTATACCACTTTGACCATTATTAAGTGAATTTATATTTGGTGATTAAAAACAAAGTTTTGGACCTCTGCTTGAATTGAACCTGTGAGTTGTCATAGCCTCAACATGCGCTTCTTGTCCAGTGGGTGAACATTATATTTAGTTATTGTGATTGGATAATAATCAAGCATTTGAAACAGTCTAGAAGCAAATACAGTCTTAGAGTGTACATACAATAAACAAACATATATAATTTCTATGTTAAGGTCTTTGTAGATGTAGATATTTGAAAATGGCCAGGGTGTCAATGCCAATGATCAATATAATTAATATTATTATTTTTATTACATTCCAAAAAGTGTTGTGCATTTTCGTGGTTCAGTACAGTTTTTGTTCTGTAATAAAATTCAGGACAGTTTTTGTTTTCATCCAGTATCCTTTTTAACTCCTTCCTTGTCTGTTTTAATTGTTTTTATTAAAAAAAATAAAAAATCATGGCCCCCAGACTATTTTTGTTTATGAATATCTGAAAATGCAATATGTCAAAAAGAAAGAACATGGCCTTTTCAACAAACAAACGTTTTATTCTAGCTTCATGCATTGTTTTTATCAACACTGTAAATGTGTAAGTTTAATAATAATAAAGCAACATTTTAAACAAAAAGCTGAGAAAATCATGTTTGATGGAGTAGAACTTATAAGCTTACAGATACTATGTGGAGCTTAGGGATGTAAGTTCATCAGATCTTAAAGGGATGAGACCTACATTATCAGCACCTCCCTGCCTCCACACACAGGTACAGGACACTCCTCTCAAGCGATGTGATTGCACTGATGGCTTTTTGTTTTGTTTATGTGTTGGTGTTCGGGTCAGTCAAAGTTAGTGCTTGTGAAGCTGACATTAGCGACGGGAAGGGAACCGATTGTTTGTTTGAGATCAGTAGCGGTCAGTGGCATTTGTCTAAGCTGTGAGTCAAGGAACAGCATGACGTTGGTGTTGCCACGGGGATGAAATGACCTTACAGAGCCCATAGATCAAGAGTAATAGGAAACACGGGTGTCAGTAGAACATTATATACTTCCTAAAAGAGCAACTTGTTTGAGCTCAAACGTCATTGCATGGCTTTATTAGTGTGGCTGAGAACTGCAGAAGCCTGCAAGGTATCTCAAGAAACAGGTTTCAGGGTTTACCATCAAGATGTGGAAGAGTTTAGGGCTTCAGATCCGGTAATCATGTGCCTGTGTTGTAATGCCTTGCAAACATGAATTATTTCAGATATACTAAACATTTTCTATATGTATTTAACAGTTATGCAATTTCAAATGTCATAAAGGTAATTGCTGCTATGACGTAATCATCTGGGTATTATATACATAATGTAGGTTTTGTGAAAAAATTATTGTAAAATTTTTAATTTAATATTTTGTTATATTTGTATTATTGCATTATTTTTAAATCCACTTTATCTGAATATCACAACATCGATGTCTATCAAAAAATTACGCGCACAATACGGTGGTATTTACGAGTCAGTAAATTCGGTCGAAGATGATACAGTAACACACCTAATATATTTTTACTAATGCACGTTTGTATAAATTTGTTCTGCACTCGCTGAAATTGAATCTGAATTATATTAACAGCTACCTACTCTAGATATCTAGAACGAGTCCTAACTAGTTATAACTCATTGTAACTTTTTCCATATAGTTTCAATATTATAAAACCATTTTAATGTCTATTTATTTCTAATCGTAACAATTTGTTAACTAATTGCTTTATATATTATATATACCATATCACCAAAGCTAAATGGAAATTGTTTATGTTTTTTTCAGGTAGATTACTTAACTGTTAAACCATTGAAAAAAAAAAAGCGATAACTAGATTATCACATAAAAAGTATTTGATCCGGCGAGTTTGGTTTGTACTTGTTAAAACTGCTGCTTTTAAACTTGGTTGTAAAATAAGATTGTCATTCCTGTAAACAACCAAATTCTCTCTGTAGAGGATAGCTTGAAGCAAACAAAAGAGTAGTGATGGCATGAATGTGGACATAAAGATGAAACTGGACTGATGTTCCTGATGTTCTGTAATGAAAGAGATTGGGTGATGATCTTATCCATGTAAAGCTTTGATGGCATAGGTATATGCCATCAAATATATATATTGGGCAGTACTATCTGATCTTTCAATTTTAGTGTTTCTATATAAAACTCTCTCCCCAAAAGTGCCTAGTTAGATTCCCATCAGAGAAACAGGTCAAGAGGGTCAATATTTACAGCGTCAAGCCCAGATTGCAATTACCTTCACGGAGGCAAGGCGGCGAGGAGAGGAGGCGGCCGCAGAGCAGTTTTAGGATGAGCTGTGATGCGATCGCAACCCCAAACCCTCCCGCCCCCAAGATCCCTTCTCTTCTGATTGTGTTGCTCCCCAGCCTCCAGTGTGGCAAACACTTGTAGAAATTACCTGACAGAACCAATTTAATGTTATTACCCAGCCACGTGCATCCAGCTGTCTCGGAGAGAGGCATTCATCGAGATATTGGAGCAGAGTCTCCCCCTCCCCAATTTATTTCTCACAAATGAAAATGAATTATGCATTTTCCAGTGTCACTCTCGCACATAAATGCAGAGAACACTTTTGGCTGCTTCTATTGCTTGCAAAGTCAATATGAGGCAGATACTTGTTGAGATGATGCTGTTTAAATCTATAAACTTGCTATCGGTTTTGTGAGCTAGGGGCTGAGGTAATTTTTCACAGTTTTTGGTTGACCTATACACTATCCAGTCTAAATGTCCTTTAATTCGGTACCACTTTATATTAAGTGGCCATAACATACTTACATTTGGTACAATGCACTTATTGTGTACATACATGTTTTTACATTGTACTTTTTTTTTAAATACCTGCATGTCATTACATCTGTAATTAATTTCTGTAAATACATTTTTAATTACCCAGCTGACCCTTCACTTACACCTAACCCACCCTTAAACCTTTAGGCCATTCAATAAAAAGTGGGCCCTTAATTCAATTTACATGTATGCATTTGCCCTGCAAACTCAGTCATTTGAAAATCTGTGCTATATTGAAGATTGTTACCACAAATGGTACTGTTGAAATAGTAAAGTTTAAATAGAAAATCATGGTGTTTGCAACATCAAGCCTAAGGGTTTGATTCCAAATGAATCCAAGAACTTACAAAACTTGAATTCAGTGCAAGTCAGATGCAGTAATGTGATCTAGCTGGAAAGTATAGATAATACAATGTTACAAACTAAATATTAAAAACAGGTATTTATAATATTTATATCTTTAGTAAAAAACAATTTAATTATATATATATATTATATATATATATATATATATATATATAAATAAATTGGGATGGTGGTGTTGGAGCAGTGTATAAGAGACCCGGGTTTGAATCCACTGTGAGACACCAATGTGTCCCTGAGCAAGACACTTAACCCCTAGTTGCTCCAGAGGCGTGCGACCTCAGACATATATATAGCAATTGTAAGTCACTTTGGACAAAAGTGTCAGCTAAATGAATACATGTAATGTATATTATGAAAAATATTTTTTTATTAAATTATAATATATACAATGTAAACCAAATGATAACATAAATAAATACAGAGCAACTAAAAATCTGAAAGTCTGAGCCTCATTGTGGGAGCACTGTATATGCAGTAAAGACTGGGATAATTACATGCTTGTTGTATACATCTGGCATGTTTTATATTAGTCCTTACAGTACTAACATTTTAAATATATCAGAGGCAATTAACATGCACACATGAGCTACATAAACAGTGCAATGTTTATGGAGTGACAAATGCATTTAAAGCAATAGTGAATTGACAAAATATTGCTTTATCCGAAAGGACTTGCATTGCATTTGCATTGCTCAGTGCATGCAATTCCCTGGGAATTGAACCTATAACCCTTTTGTTGTGAGTACCATGCATTTCTATTGATCTATATGCTATTGGCTGTATTATTATTTGGGTTTGCTATTAAAATCATCTTCCAGGAAAAAGAGCAAAGGTGTATGAACTCAGAATAGGCTGCATTAATGTCTCCACATTTCCAGTTCTCTCACACATCGCTCATTAGAAATGGCAAAGCTCCATTGCTCTCATCAATATGAGCCTGATATTCTCACATGAATGCGTTATATCTATAACCGTTGTCTCCCTGTGCAAAAGGCCGTCCTTCCTGTGTGTGACAAGGTCGCCCACATGTGCCAACTTAAGAATTCTCCGCACAATCTCGCTAATCCTTAGCATTTGAGCTGGCAATACAAACAAATTTAACTCTAATACCCAGCGGAGTGTTTTAGTATTCTAGATATCATCCATCACTGCATTCCTATTCCCTATGCTGTCCTTTTTGTACAATACTGTAAGGAAGCGGGAAAGACTAGCATGATAACCATACCCATGAACAGAGAAAATAAGTTTGGCCTTTCTTTTCTAGCCACTGGATCGTGATGCTTGGAAAGCTATTATCTCCTTAAGCTGCATGGGACGCCTGCAAAACCATCGTGATGGTGATAAGAGGAGCGTGAGATGGGTCCTGTGTGTGCTCTTGCAGTAAGTAGCTATTAGGGCGATGACATTTTAGTGGGGTCTTATTGACCGTGACATGCACATGGATGAGTTTGGCTAATGGGTGTCAGGCCCACGTTTTGGCACCCTACACCCAGAGGCCTGTCTAACAAAAATAATAGCCCATAATATCCTGCTAAATCTTCTCATTTTCCATCGCTCTTTATTTTCAGCTCGAGATGAAACACAAATTTGGATTGGAAAGAATGTCAGAAAACACGATGCTCCGGATGCCCTAGACAAAGTCTTGAGAATTCTTGAAAATTTTTGCAGAGATATTGTAAATAGTGGCAGATTTCATAAAGCAAATACTTTGATTTATGTTAAATATTTATATTCTTATATTTACATTTAAAACCATGAGACTTCCTCCTCCACCGTTCACTGACTTCTTGACGCACTCAGGGTTCAGTCTTTTCCAGTTTGATGCTGAACAAAATGTTTCCCATCA
>NW_020527220.1:0-21103 GCF_003368295.1 Carassius auratus | reverse complement strand
TTTTGTCCAAATACAGTATATCTAACTCAAAAAATCACTTAATAAATCAGAGCTTTTAATAAGATCTAATATATTTATTTATTATTGTGACATTTACAAAGTCACTGAATCATGTTAGAGTGTATTGCAGTATGTATCCTGAGCCCGTTTTCCTTCTCCCTAGTCGTTCAGCTTTCCAGCGATAGCTTGAATCTGACAAGAGCCGCTCGATTTCATGTTAAGAGAGAAGGGACTACTCTGCAAATCCAAGCCCACAGTAGCGTTATTCTATTCCCTTGGTAGTTTCCATGACTACCAGGCCTTTTCACAAGCCCAGAAATACTTGCCCAGAAGCCACTTAATTCTGGAATCAGTACAAATGGCAACGATTAGTCCGACTCTGTGGAGTCTGAAAACGCAGGCATCTTTCCTGTACTTGACCTGTTACGTAGTTGTGGTTTGTGCAGACACATGTTGTGACTAGATGAGACAACAAACACTGAGCTTAAGACTGAGGTGTGGTTGGATAACCTGATCTTAGATCAATAATAAAAATAAAAAAAAACAGTAATTAATGGTACGGGAACATGAGAATGGCTGCAAATGCAGTTTCTGGGACTAATGCACGGATCAGTCGTGGTTCTGACATCCTGGTGTGGGGATTTGACTGTGTATGAACCCCTCAGGCTGATGAGTTCTTCTGTACTGCACTATGTAATTTATTGTTTTTGGATTTCCAAACTGGCTTGAAACCAGAAAGCTATTACTGAATCACCCACATGTAAATAATATAGAGGCTTTTACAAAAAAACAGATGCCATAAGATGTTTTGTCCTGCTAATATATGTGGACAGTATTAAGTTTGAAATTATTTAGATTGTGTGTATATAATATATATATATATATATATATATATATATATATATATATATATATATTACAAATATTGCTTGATTGCCCATGTATATATTACATGTAATTTTACGTTCAACAAGGCTGATACTGTAAAAACAGTAAAATCATGTAATATTATTAGAATTTTAATTTGAGTAAAAAAAAAAAAAAAATCCTGTGATGTTTTTACATTTTTCTGATTTTCCAATAACTTTCCAATGATTTTCTAATATTTGGTACTCAAGACATTTTATTCATATTTGAGCACCAATCAGTGAAAATAACCTAGCACCAAATCAGCATATTAAAATGATGCGATGTACAAAGAAACACACCATCCTAAATGTAAAAACATGGACACAGCGAGAGAGAGAAGAGAGAGAGAGAGAGAGAGAGAGAGACGAGAGAGAGAGAGAGAGAGAAGAGAGAGAGAGAGAGAGAGAGAGAGAGCATTCAGTTGGAGATTTCTAATAGCATTGTTTAAAATATATTTTATATTCTGGTTTACCATTTAAATGAATGAATTAATGATGAAATAGAAGAATAAATTAATCAAAATAATTTATTCTGTCTATGCATTCTGCACAGTAGAAAATTTTATCTAAACTTGTGCAGACTTGTCTTGTGCCATCAATCACTTCACATCAACACCAGTCAATGTCTGATCAAAATAAAAGTGATGATTTGGCCCTTTGAAATAAAGCACACAGAAACTGATGCAAGATGGGTTAGTATAATAATGTGTTGAAAGCCTTGAACTTCTGCCACTACAATCTCCACTTTCGCCCCTCTAGTCCTTTTATGATCTTTTTCACAGCGTCCTTCTGGATTTCCTTTCATGTCTTATTTTCATGAGCTCAGCATACAGAATATGTTACATACTCTACATAATTTATGAAGGCCTACTCTTGACAACCTCCAAGGTTTCAAAAATGATTACTCCAGCATTTGGGCACCTTTCTATATAAAGTGGTTAACGCTGTCAAAATAACAGACAATTTAGACTAATGGATACTGTTTCAAGTACAGGGTGCCAAAATCCAGATATCCTTTCATTTCTTTGGCACATAACATTCGTGCTGCCATTCAATGTAGTTGTAAATTGATTGCAAATATTAAATAATATTAGAGCTCTAAGCCAAGAATTTATAAGACAGCACACTGAGACCACAACATGATCTAAGCCTTCAGTGTGCCATATTTCCACACCATACCTCCATAAGTAAGCATGCTGAAGGAGGTATGGAATGAACACTGAGCATCCATTAAGGCAGTGACTACGAACACAGCTGTTGCATGCAGTAGGCAGAGCCTGGTCAGTACAATGATGGGAGACCATCTGAAAAAAAATATATTGTACATTTTGTGATGTTCTGGATGCTATGTTCTCCATTTTTCTCTGTAGTGTCGGAAGAATGCTCTGTAGTGTTTATTTTATTGACTCGAGTCGTGTGGATCTGAGAGCACCAATTGATTCTGATTGCAAGTGAAAGGGTTTTGCAGTTATGGTTTGATTTTGATGGAAGAGTCGTGAATTTAGTCTGAGTATTTGTATTTGCATTTAAGGTTTTGAGAAAATTACTGATGGTTTCAAGAAAAAACTGTAATTTATTTACAGTAACTGACAGTAATATTCCAATGTGTGGTTACTGTTGTTTAGTTTTTCAACTTTTCTCTTCTAGTGCTTTTCATCTACTGTAGGATGTAGTCTTGTAATGAAAGTAAACCTTCTTACAGTTTAATGCTGAATTTTACTGTATCTACGTCGCTCTATTTATGTTGTACTGTAACAGACATTGACTAGCAAAAGGATTCTTCTTTCCCAAAAGGAGGGTTTTTGTAACAGTGTTTTAAATTGATCTCACTAGTGTTCTCTAGGCAGGAAGATAGTCTGTTTATTTGACAGGTTTGTTTCTCATCTGAGGCTAAAGGTTGAGTCTGACAAAAGAGAACGTGTTTTTGACTAACTATTTGATTTTGACCTGGAAGTTTGAAGTTTGCACAAGTTGGTGTAGAGTTTTGAGAATGTGTTTACACAGTAGTCGTGAGAAAATTTTGAATTATTTAATGAAATGTGTGTTAGCAATCAAGAAAAGCTGACATGATTTTAATAGGGCATACCCTGCAATTTACTATATTTCTAAAATATTCCATATTTGTTAGAAGAACAGAATTAATTTTAAGCAATTCATTCATTTGTTTGTTTTGTTTTTGTTTTCCAAACAATTTTATTTACTAAATTATATTATTCCCCTTTCAGATCTTGGTGATATTTCAACGGCAGGCCTTTGGAAAGTCAAATGCATGCCCCCCGGGAACCAAGCAAGTCTAATTACACTGATGGAAAATAGAGAGACTGGCTTTTGTTGAAAAGAATAGAGAACAATCACTAACCAGGAAATGTTACAGTATGAGTAAAAAGACAAGCAGAACAGGCATTCCTGTCAGAACATGATTGATATGTTTGTACTTCCTGCCTGTGCACCAATCAGTGATGAATATGACATTCTAGAGAACAGGGTGCACTTTCAGGCATTATACTTGGGCGTCCATCAAAAGTGACGGAGCAACATCCTTCACAATGAAACTTGTGTGTGTCAGTGATGTTTTATGAATATTGAGTAGAGAGTGCTTTCAGAGCGCAGGAAATACTCATTTTATGGAGAGTTTTATTTAGGCTGCACATGCGGAAGGGGGAGGAAGCCTCTAATTGCTCTTTTGCTCATTAGAATCTGTATGTTGGTCGATGTTGTATATGTCAAATTATTAATGCAACATGTATTGTTTCACCTTTTAGCAGATGTCAAATAATATGAATAAATAACAGCCTTGTGATCGCTGTGTTCAATTTTCCTTGTTTTTGTTTAATTGGAAAATGTATTTTGTGTGAAAATGTTGCTTGGTGGTCTGAGTTTAAAGATCAGATCATGCAGTATGTGTGAATGTTTGTGTATGGGAATGGGTCGGTGTTATAATATGATAAGAAAAGGACAAATATTACTTTTTAATAATGATAGTGAGTTTTAATAGTTAATAGTGAAGGCCTACATTCACTTAATTACATTTCCAAAGAAATATTATAAATTTGTTTTCTCTCTGAAAAATAAATTGAAAATAACATAAATAGTATAAACTGTATTAAAACATCTATATGGCAAATGTGCATATTTTAATTGGGTCGAGGGACCGGGTCTTCACGGGTGTGCTAGTCTGTAGGAAAGTTTTGAGGAAAAAAAGAAAAAAAAAGTAAGAAATAAAGGTAAATTGGCTTAAAAAAAATGTAAAACCTCTGTGTTGCATATTCAAGAAAATTGTAAAATTCTGATTGCATAATTTGTTCAAATATTTAAATGAGACAATTTCTATATCTTAATTTCATAAAGCAATTTGTGATTTTTTTTTAATCAAGTATGTTATTTGCTACATTGTACTCATATTTTAACCAGTATAATTTCTCTATACTTTTTTAAACTCTCATTCTGTAGACATCCAGAGAGCATTCATCCTTTTACATTAAATGCAGCCTTAAAAATGCAATAGGAACACTGGTGTGCAGTGGACAGCATGGCTAGGGACTATACAAACCCGACTAAGAGCTTTTAAGTTGTATGAAAAGTGAGGGAGAGGCATGATTAAGATGGTGGGCCAAGTGAGTGCCACTTTGATGAGGAACTGTGTGTACTCTTCAGCTTGTGATATTCCCAAGCAAGGACACTTATTGTACAACTTAGAGTCCTGTTAGCCATGGGTAAACATTAAAAAGGAAAGGGGTGGTGACAGGTTAATGATTATGGTGTCAAATACAGACCTGAATCTGAGTAGGCGAGATGCAGGAACTTGAGGAGTTATTTAAGTCCTCCACCCCCAATCAGTACTCTGCCCTGATGCAAGACATTTAACGCATGCTTTTAAAGAAAAGTATCGTAGTAACTGTGTAGAAGGGTGCAAAATCATCTGTTAAATGGCAGATAACCAGTAAGCAGAAATATGTACAATACACACACACACACACACACACACACCAAATCAGCATATTTGAATGATTTCTGAAGGATATTAAATTGATATATTATATATTTAAATTGTAGTATTTCACAGTATCTGATTTTTATTGTTGTTTTTTTATCAACTAAGTTCAGCCTGATTCAGCATATTTCTTTCATATATAAAATAATTATGTAATCACAATTGTGAGTTATATATGCAAATGCTAGATGACACTGAGAGCAAAAAAAAAAAAAAAGAAAAAAAAGATGTTCTTGTATGTGAGATGTAAATAAACCTAAGGTGTGTCACAATGTCATAAGAAGAATCGTTTTGTCTAAACGGTTCCATAAAGAACCTTTAACAAATGAAGAACCATTCTGTTTCACAAAATGTTCTTTGTGGCGAAAGAAGGTTCTTCAGATTATAAAAAGATAAGAAAGAGATGGTCCTTTAAAGAACCATTGACTGAATGGTTCTTTGTGGAAACAATAATGGTTCTTCTATGGCATCGCTGTAAAGAACCTTTTAAGCACCTTCATTTTTAAGAGTGTATACACCAGTGTTCACAGCTTATAACATTCACTACAAAGTTAGTTATCTCTTTTGTTGTCTATAGAGCTCTGCACTGCTATCACGCCAGTTCAGACTACTGTTGTAGTGATGCTAAAGCTTTGCATATGTGCTGCTGGAATGACCGGAATGCTTCTTAGTTAAAAAAGATACAGTTGGTGCTTTGACTGAGACACTAAATGGAATTTCCCACAAACCATGATAAGGCTAAAGGATTTAATGAGCCACACAGCACCTGATATTATTGAGATCATGATGCATAGATCAATAAATGTCTCTCTCTCCAGCCATCTCTATGATTAAGTTGCGCTTCAATTACTAGCCCACCGCACAAGGTTCTGATAGTGATTGCTATCCATTTGCAGGAAATGACCATAATTTGAGTCACAAATCATCCTACCTGCTTAAAGCCTTCCTACGAAGAACAGCAATTGCTCAGATAATGCATTAGTTCATTTGAATATGGCCCTCCTCTCTGTTTACCACACTCACTCAGGGTGTATTTGTATGTGAGTGTGTGCGTCAGCTCACTCTGTGTGCGTGTGGTTTTTATATGGACACCATTGAGATTAATAGTTTTCAGAGGAAAGAAAAAAAAGGGTTTGTTTTTGGACATTGGCTGCGCAGCTTAGTTTTTCTCAATTGCTTAATTTAGCAATTACTACTTTCGTTATTAAATTACAACATTTGAATCCCAAACGTGCATTATTCAGACATATTGAGATGTGGCGAAGAGGTTTGTGGCTAGCCAGCTATTCTTTGAAGGCTTCCAGCAGTTGCAACATGTTCATCACATGTGGATGTCCATATCTTTCTTGAATGTAAATCTTCGTCTGGTCTCCCAACCAAGACTGGATATATGCTGTTCAAACAAACTGCATTTCCACAAGCCACTGTCTGTGGTCATGTAATCTCCAATTTTCCTTGTCGTCTACGGTTCATAGCCATCATTCAAGAATGCCTGTAATGTTTTGAACACCACTATGACAGCAATGACTTTGGCTGGGCTTCTCATGCAGTTAATTGAAAACAGCTGGTGTTGTGGTATACATGTGGTATACATTGTATGATGCTACAAAAATGTATTAAACCACACATGGCTCTATATCACAGTGCATTTATTATAGTTTATTAAGTGGCTTTAATGGGAATCGACCATTTCAAATGAACTGTTCATTTTGGAGATAATAATCAAGGGTCAAAAGCTTGGGTTTGACATGGACAAACCATAATGTTTCATGTTAGGAACAAGACACAGTGTTTTAAATCCAATCTAAGCACATTTATCTAATTAAAATGTAGGTAGAAACACATATCATGTTTTTTTCAGTTCAGTAGTAAGCAATTTCTTGTGAAAAACCTTTTGCATTAGAAATCACTCAGCCATTTATCACTTTATATATGATTTCATTACATACATTTTATCAGCTTATAATCAAGGTATGCATTTTAAAATAGCATTTTCAAGGGTTTAAAGACTAGAGTGTCAAGGATCACACTTGACCAACTGGAGTGTGTGCCAACTAGTCCATTGCAGCTCAATGAAAAGACTCTTTTAGAAGAAGATTATAAGGTTTTGCAAAGACCACGTCTGTTCACATTACACTCTTTCATGTGCATTGAAATGGAAGTGATTCAGAAAAATTTCTAGGCCCTGTCTATTAGGTCTTACAATTTGGCCGTCACACAATAGCAGGTGTTATGCCACCAGTTTGACAGTTATGTCGAAAGGAGAGATGTCCTTCTTGAGAGTGGAAATTCAAGGATTTAAACCATTCCCAAGGCGCTATTAATTCTGATGATGGTGTCTTGGGGTGTAGGTTCACATTCAGTGCATTTGAGACAAGTTGAAGTCTTGACAGGAGCTGGAGGACAGCTCATGATATGAGCCAAATGTGCTGTATATCTGGATACACATAGCCATTATGTAAATGGGGTCTTATAATAGGCTTCCATGTCTTTAATGATCAGTTTAGGTTTAGACAGGGGCTAGTTATCACACTTTTTTAGTAGTTTATTTCAGTTTATTTTAGTTGCTGTATTTCATTGTTACTGTTTTACTGTTTGATGAGGTAAAGATTTTTCTCTCAAAAACCGACCCCAAACCTTCGAAGTGTATATGGGGCAGACAGTCACAGTGGAACCTTCCATTATTGAATTCTAAAACACACACACACAAACACACACTCACACACTGTAATAATAAATTGGACAATTTCAAAACATGACAGCTTCTCAACAATTGTGACAGCGTGCAATGAATCGACATTTAATGAATGAATGAATGCTAAAAACCAGAGAAAAAAAGAAAAAAAAAGAAAACTAAATTGTTTTTGGCAGCTCTACTAGAAGAAATGCTTTTAAATGGTAACTTTGCAGTGCACCTTTTTAACAGGAAGGGATCTCCTAAATGATTCAAGCATGCATTGCTTTGTGTGCTCAGTAGGCCGCATTCATGAAACAGGAGCAGAACAAATTTCTTATGTAAATTGTCACATTCAATATTACACAGCAACTATTAACTTTATGGTTTTTGGAACGGTTTACACAAATTTGTTCCGCTGTTTTCATAAATGAAGCCCTTTGTATATGGCAAGTAGAGCACATTCAGTCGCCAGAGGAAACAGAGAAGATCTGCTACAAGGTCTATAGGTGAACCCAGTCTGTTTTGTGCACAAACTCTTGTGAAGCATTCAGTGAACCCCTTGATCGTTTTTTTTTTTTTACGTTTTTTACCGTGATTGGATGCATTATTATAATGTTTTTACAGAGAAGAAAATGTCTTTATCAACACTCTGCCACTGATGATTTGTTGATGTAAAATAGCTTGTGTAACATTTTGTCCCTTTTTGGCAGGGGTTGTTGATTAATGGTGCCAATGTCTCATTAAAACATCTTTAAAAAGGTTTGACTGACTGAATGCAACAGTCTGTTTGATTTCATGCAAAGGTTTTTCTTTTGTGAAAACACCACAGGTGTCAAGAATCTTTTTGAAGCTGAAACATCAAAATGTTCCCAGCATCTCTGGATGTCAACTATTTCCATTCACAACAAACTCCTCAAGGGCAGGTATAAGTGTGAGGAAGGGGATAGTTATTATGATTGCTTCTTCCTGCCTCGAGAGGCCAGAGTCCATTAAGACTAATTACATTACACTCATAATGAAAGGCTCACACCTCAGAGACATAATCGATTCACATCAAATCGTGCTCCTTGCATTGTCATTTTAAAAGTTTTTATCTGAAGTCTGAAAACATTCATCTGTCTTTTACAGAGAGTCACATCAGTAATACATTTAGACCCAACCTTACTGATCACCCCTTTTAGAATTACCACGGTCTGCTCTGTGTGCTTAATTGAATGACTCACCTTTTATGGATTCCACATTTAGTAAAATGTAAAGCCTGTAATATTAATTATTCATGCTCAATCCCAAATATGCTATCACCACAGGGCATCACCTTCTAAAATAGATAGGAAATGTTGTCCTGCTGTGATCTAGATCAACAGACTGGCTTTGAAAATGCATCTAACCTTGTGCAAGGTGTCTGTATAACTGTAGGGGTCATATCATGTGAAATCAAATGTTCTTTGATCTTTTAAGAAACAAGATCTTGATGTACTTTAAAATCACAGCACAAAGTATATGACCCCTTTAAATTTGCTTTCCATATAAAAGAAATAAGCTGCATTCACAATAGAAACATTAAACAAATTATAATTATAATTTAATTAGAAAAATAATAGCTCATAAAGGGACTTTGAGAGAATCCACTACAATATGATCTACTGTAAGTAGTCCGGACTGCTGAGCGAATCATCGGTTCAACTCTCCCATCTATTCAAGAACTGTACTTATCCAGAGTGAGAAAAAGGGCTGTCAAAATCACTCTGGACCCCTCACATCCAGCACACTCCCTCTTTGAACTGTTAGCATCTGGTCGACGCTACAGAGCACTGAGCACTAGAACGACCAGACACAGACATACCTGGCAATAAAGCTCATTCTGATTCTGATTCTGATTCTGTAAGCCAGTGGTTCTCAAACTTTTACAGTGGCGTACCCCCTGGGCCATTTAACTATCTTTGTACCCCTTCTCTTCCTCTTAGGCCACAGTCACACCTTTTCTATTAGTTTTATTAGTTGCAAAGACTAAAGTCTCAAATCCAAAGAGATATTCCATTATAAAGATGAAGCTCGCGATTTATGTAAATCTATTAAGTGAAAATCTACTTTGAAGATTGAACAGAAGCACGATTTGCTAAAGCAGCATACAGTATTTAGTGGGCATCCTATCACATGCATGCTGCTTGTGTGGATGTAGTCAGTTTTGAAGGCAAAAGATGAGGTAAGCTGATTGGATATCATGTATTTGACTGTTTACAGCACTCCCATTTTCCTGTTTTCACATGAGAAGCAACATTTTGCTTGTCAGAAATACATGTTCGGTTTTAATGATACATTAAATTGGAGTAGAATTAAATGAATGCCAAAACTCAGAATTTAGGTCATGTACCAATTCATCTTATGTAGGCCTACCCCCAGGGGTATGGGTACCCGAGTTTGACAACCACTGACCTAAGCTGTATTTATTCATATGAACACCTGTTTAATCAACCGTTCATTTTTGTTGTTGTTGTTTTTTGTTTTATTAAATAAGATATTTTTGCTTGACATTTAAGATTTCTGTTTAACACAAATGCTGTTCTTTCAAATTTTCTATTCATCAGTATTCAAGAATATTAAGCAGCATAACTGTTTTCAGCATTGACAATAAGATATGTTTCTGTAGCACCATATTAGAATGATTTCTAAAGGATGATGTGACAATGAATACTGGAGTAGTTCAGTTTTGCAATCACGGGAATAATTCATATTTTAAATTGTATGCAAATTGAAAAGTTATTTTAAAATCGTTATCCAACCGTATTACAGGTTTACTTTTTGATTAAATAAATGCAGTCTTGGTGACCATTAGAGATTAGAGAGTTTTTTACAAAAATAAAATTGTAGTTTAGCATTTTCCAAAGATTGCCTCACTGACAGGCTGTTGAGTTTATAAATATGGATTTAACACTATGAATGTCAAGGAGATACTTCAGTCTCATTCTCATTGCTATCAAATGTCCAGCTTGGATCATTCACAATCTCTTCACTTCCTCCTTTCTACAATACTTAAATGTCAAGGTCATTGTGCTTTCACTGGTATGAAAAAAGTCTGACAGTAAAATTCCTTACCATCAATGCAAATCTGTAGCATGATGAATTGCTGCTAGCCTCTAAAGTGCATTGAACTCAGTTGTGTTGCTGTTCTTTTGCCACTCATTATGTAACTAGATATTTTTTTTCATTTTATAATTTATGTTCACAATTACAGCTGTTTGTTATTCTTGGCTGTGTATTATGATTTCATGTTGACCCGCTGAAATCTCAGCATGGCTATGGAGACAGTCCCTTAAGAATGAATGCAGACTTGCTGATTCTGGTTGTATTTCTGATCCACATATAGACGCCAGGAATCTGAAACCGAGTAAAGATGAAACATTTAGCTTGCCCACAGCCCACCCAACACAAACTTACATCAATTCAAAACTACTGGATGCTAATTCAAATTCATTAATTTGTACATTTAAGATTGCACAGAAGGCAGTTTTTATATGAACTTGTTGATTATATGATTATGTTTCTACACCCATTTGTTGTTAAAGGGGTGAAATGCTATTTCATGCATACTGAGTTTTTTACACTGTTAAAGAGTTGGATTACCATGCTAAACATGGACAAAGTTTCAAAAATTAAGTTATACGTTTGAAGGAGTATTTTTGTTCCAAAAATACCTCTTCCGGTTTGTCACATGTTCGAGTATGGCTCTGTGTGACGTTAGATGGAGCGGAATTTCCTTATATGGGTCCTAAGGGCACTTCTCCCGGAAGAGCGCGTGCTCCCGTAGAGCAGAGCACAGACATTCACTGATCAGAGCGAGAGACCGAAATGTCACAAAAGGAGTGTGTTTTTGGTTGCCAGGGCAAGACAACCCTGCACAGATTACCAAAAGAGAAACAGCATTAAGGGACCAGTGGATGGAGTTTATTTTTACAGAGCATCAACGGAGTTGTGCAAGTGTTTTTGTTTGTTCCCCTGCATTTCGAAGATGCTTGTTTTACAAACAAGGCCCAGTTTGACGACGGATTTGCGTATCGTTTATTTCTTAAGGATAATGCAGTCCCAACGAAAAAGGGTCACAATCGTGTGTTGGAAGCGCAGGCGGTGAGTAAAACTGCTTCAAATATCTCTGTGTTATTAACTTAGCAATCGGCGCGTAAGCACATCAAGTAAACAACGTGCGATGTTGTCATCAAACTGCACTTTCCACATGTAAAAAAAAAAAAAAAAAAAAAAAAAGACGACATAAAGTGGAACTTAGTCATTTTCCAAAACCGCTAAGCAAATATATACAGTTTCAGTACATACCACATAGAAACGTTGTTGCTGCTGTTGCTCTTGTTAAATTTCAGCCTCTGGATCTGATTCTGGATCATAAATATAAGCTGAATCTGACTGTTAGCCATGGTTTGTTTTGGATGTTTTTTTCCTCACGGTAATGTCACAGTTTCCACATGTTCTCAACGCAAAAGCCTACTGGCGCTCATGATTCTTTAGCTTCGCCCACACGTCACGCCTCCAGCCGGTCGTGTTTTTCCGGGAAAACAACGGTACGGACTATCTTTCTCTTATAAATATAATAAAACTAAAGACTTTTTGGAGTTATGAAGGATGCAGTACTACTCTATAGGTACTCAAGATTAACAGGATATTGAGTGAAAGCGAGCATTTCACCCCCCTTTAAAATATAAGATGTAATAAAAAACCTAATTACTGTCTAATGCAAATTGCTCACAAAATTGGAAAACCATTTCTCAATCTGTTTACCTCTTAACTGATTTATCCATATCTTCTGATAAAACGACCTCAAATACATGTAAAACAAAATTAACTTAATTAGTCAGATCTTCCACAAAAAACTGCAACGTGGACAATACCCTTTGACATATAAAGTCTGGCTATGCTAAGGCTGAGTGTGAGCTAGCACTGACACTACATATGGAAATGTCACAGGGCATTGAGTTGACTGAACTGAGGTGACGTGGGTGAAGGCTAGTCAATGACAGGCTGGATGAGTTATATATCTCTGTGTTAGTGGGTCAGAGTGGGTTCATTGTTATTAGCATTCTGAGTAAGTGCAGCAGAGACGTACTTGACAGTAGACACAGTGCTTTCATTTATATTTAGCGGGATTTATTAGGACATAGTCCGTGCAAACAATTACATCTACATGGATTTCAACTTAAGATATGTGCTCATGTACATAAAACGATAAGACGTGCATAAAAGTGGAGATTTTACATTCGCTCCAAGCCACCCATCCACCCCCACACAAACTTACTGTGGATGGGCTTCCCGACTGAGCAAGAACAGATGACAGAATCTGAATAATGAGCTCTCCACATGAGCAAATTACAGTTCAAAATTAACTCTGAGTACCCACAAAATCAGCCCCTCTTAGTCGAGACAGATACCAGAACTAATGTCCATGTTGGAGTGCGAGCTGCTTTATCGTCTCTCAGAATGTGCTCCACGGGCTTAGCAAAGCACTCTTTATATGGTGCTCTCTGAAGACATGGGCAATTTACACAGATTTTAAATTGTTTTTCAGCTCTTCAGTATGGTATAATGTAGGGTTTGGGACAAAAGTTAAAGGCAACTTAAAAGCACATTTTCACAACTGCAACTTTATTCCTTGCCAAAGGTTATTTGTTTTTTTGTCACAATTGCATTGTAATATTTTACAAAATGACTTTATAATTCATATTAAACCTTCTTGCAATTACCTTTATTTATTTGTATTATTTTTTATGTATTATTTATTGCACAAAATAGCTTAAACAATCTGTCATTAATTACCCTCATGTCGTTCCAGACCCATCAGTCATTTGTACAAAATAAGATATTTATAAGAACTTTTTAACCTTCCAGACAGCAAGGATACTTCCACATCCAAGATCCAGAAAGCTACCAAGAACATAGACAAAATAGTCCATGTGACATTAGTGGTTCTACTGTAATTTTATGAAGTTACCAGAATAATTAATGAGTAATTAATTAAGGGTAATAAATGACGGAATTATCATTTTTGGATGGACTATCCCTAATATCTCACAATATTTTTTATTTATTTATCACAACTGCAGCTTCTTATGGCTTTATATATCTTATCTTTTACATTTGCTAAATATTTAAAATTAAATTTATTTATATACTTAATTTATTTACAGTCTATTTCTGCCTCATGTGAAAATTAAGATAACTGCCACAGTAACTGTAAATTTACAGTATATATATATATATATATATATATATATATATATATATATATATATATATATATATATATATATATTAAACGTCAACTTGTTGCGCTTTTTGTTGCAATTGCTATTTATTTCTCATAAATATGACTTAAAGGGGTTATATGATGCAAATATTAATTTAATTATTTGAAATGTGTTACAAGCTCTTGGTTCATAAAGAATATCTGTAAAGTTGCAAAGGCTAAAGTCTCAAATCCAAAAAGATATTCTTTATCAAAGTTAAGACTATGCAGCTCATTTAAACATGCCCCCACGTGTCTATGTCACTATGTGGAAATATGTGCGTAATGCCACCCAAATGTTCACGCAAAGAAAGGCGGCGTGGTTTCAGTAACCGCAGTTAGTGTTGAAGCAGCCATGTCAGGGAGATGCTATGTGTATCTAGACAAAAGCAAAAGCACTTTATTTGGCCTTCCAAAAATAGATGCAGTTAAGAATCTTTAAGATTTCTTACAACAGAACAGCAATGCATTTTATGGATGATGTGTTTGAGAGAAGCGGGGCATAGAGGACCTACAATAATTTATTGTAATTTTTAGAAAAATAATGTGTTTTTTACATATTCTGTTACACCAAATACACAAAATAATGATCTTTAAAAAAGCATGACATGACCCCTTTAATATTTCCTACTTTAATATCACAATATGACTTTGTATCATTTTAAATTTTTCTTTATTTATATGTCGCAAACTGTGAAATACATAAATAAATAAACAAGCAAACAAATAAATGAACAAATAAAATAAGTGGGACTACACACACACACACACACGCACACAGACACACACACACACACACTCACTTATATATATTATTATATTATTATATTATTTTTATCATTGCAACTTTATTATTTTTTATTGTTTTAATTTACATTTTTATTTTACAACTGCATCTTAATATCTCAGAATACATTAATCTTGTTTTTAAACTCTCATAATTACCTTATTTATTTATTTATCGAGTTGAAAATGGACATCCATAACAAACAGCAGATTCCAGATCATCACAGAAAATGCATTGAATGTCTTTTCATAGAGGTTAACTGATAGTTGCTGGTGAGAATGTGCTTTGATGAGGTGGTATACTAATATTATTTATAATGAAAATGATGACGGTTTACCTTGACAGTTGATCTTCTAAAGTTCAATCTAGCAGTTCAAGGTTACAAAACAGATTGGAGATGCTGGTCTCAAGCTAAAAAAAAAAAAAAACTCCATTAACAGCACTTGATAGACAGATGGCATCTGTCCTAGTGTGTCATCTTGAGCTGCCCTTTCAGTGCCTGATTAAAACTCTGATTTACATTTGAGGTTCACAGTATGAAAAAAAAAAAAAAAAAAAAAAAAATCCTCTCATGCCTCATATTCACCCAAAGGGTTATTAATAATCATAAAGCCAGAGTTATATGGAGAATTTAGTGATAAAGTGGAGCTTTTGCTACTCGGCTAATGCCTTCCTATCACATGTTCCATTAGACAAGATTGGAACCAGCAGGAATTTTAAACAGACAGACATGGCGGAGTGTCGGGAGAATGCAATGTTGACATCGCAGTAACCCTGGCACACATGCAAGTCATTCAGTAATGTTTTTCAAATTCATATAAACATACTTGAGCTTTGCTTCCCTGTCAGCCAGTGAATGATAAAAAAAAAGAATAAAATCTAGTTTGTCATGCATCTTTATAAAATGCCTTCCCTGCCATTTCCTGTCAGTCTAAGTACTGTTTTTTAAAATTCAAACAAATCTCCATGTCGACTATTTGTCCTCATATTAAGTTCTGACATAACCCCTGTCAGTTTTTCTTAAACCGTAATGTAAAACATATGTAACATTCAATCCTAATTCCTGTATTTATCATGTCTCAGAAAATACAGCCCTACTTAAATGCTGTGACTGTGCGCTAAGGAGTAAAAAAATAATAAAATAATAAATAAAGTGAACAGGTGGTATGCTAATGAACGTTTATCCATGTATCTTTGCAGTGACAGACCTCATTTCTCTGTGGTGTTGTTGACAGACAGTTGCCACACCTGTGGGCACCAGATAAAGCTGACGAAGTGATGCAGGCCAGCAGGCAAATCTGTACTGAGCTGATTCAACCCTGCTGAAACACACTTCATTCTTTTTGTAGGATTTTTTCTATTGTTGAGCTATTCTTATTGCATTTCCTTTGTGGCTGGGGACAACAGCGCCGTATTGAAGGACTCAGTGTACTAATTTGAAAATTTTTTAGTTCGCCCAATTAGGAGCCTGCAGCAGCTGCAGTGGTGTGAAATGCATACAAAGAGGAAAATTTATGAAACAAGCCACATTCATCCAAAATGTAACAATTGCATAAGTAATGAGGGAACATTAAATAAGGAAAGCAGGTTCCTGAGTCATGACTGAAGGCTTTGTGTAAAAAAATCCTGTGTAATAGAAATAAGAAGAAATTGTTTTGTTAAAGAAATACTTACAAATAAAATTCTTTTTTTTTTTTTTTTTTTTTTTCAAGGAGAGTCCAAGAAGAAAAAAAAAAAAAAATCTAGCACATGTTGTATGGAACATGTTTTTTATTGACTTTCCAGCAAGACAGTTGTCATAAAAAAAAAAAAAAAAAAAAAAAAAAAAACACTGTTTTATTTTATTCTGTTAGTGCTCTCGAAAAGGTTTTTAATCGAGTTAATCAAAATGTAGTTTTAGAAGTTTTAGGAAAAAGGGGACTCCAGTATCTTATTTATATTGAAATATATTATATATTTAGTTTCTGGTCTGCATTTTAATAACTGAAGCATGATTTTCACCGTGAAAATAGCAAAAAAAAAAAAAAAAAAAAAAAAAAGCTGGCATGGAGCCAAAACAAAACAAAACATAATGTAGAAATCGTAAACTCTAATATCCCATATTGCAAAGCTTGATTTTAAAATCCTTAAAGCTTGAATTATGATTTAATGAGGAAGAGCATTATGTTACTTATTTTTTAAACCATTTGGGTGTAAAACAACATAAGTTAATTGTAGGTTAAACTATTCCTTTAATATATTATAATATGGTAAATAAATAAAAAATAAAACATTTACTAACCATTAAATGCATCTTGTAATTCTGCAGAAAGCATATTTGTAAGCGTAGGTTTTACTTAAATAGAGCAGTGACATCAAATATCACGACAAGAGAATGTCTAAACAGGCTCACCACACTTTCTGCTTGAATCCTCAGTCAACACATAATTACTGAAATTGTGTTCTCAAACATGTTTGTTCTTTGAACTAAAGAGCTACACTTTATTCCACCTTTTTACACAAGCTTGTTTCTCGCACCTCTGAATTATATTAGTACTAAAGCTGTCTGTGTGTCCTGTAAGAGGATATGAAGTATGCAGGAATGTAACTCTTCATATTTTATGTCTGTGGAATGTCATGTTCTGACCCTGTAGGCTTTAGATTATCATGAAAAAAAAATATTAGTGAGCGCTATTTGTGAGGCATGCAGAGCTCCAGATTAGAATATCCATCTCTCTTTAACATTGTTAAATAACATCAGCTACCAAATAGAAATACGTATTAATGTTAATATTAATCACAACATTTAATAATATTTAAAAACATATATTTAATGGACATGAACTAACATCAGTTGTTTTTAAAGATATAAAATACTGTAATAAATACAGTCACACATGTTTTGCTTATTGTTAGTTAACATTATTTAATGCATTGGCTAACATTAATGTGACCTTATTGTAATGTTTTGCCAAAATAAGATGGATAGAATACACATACAGTGTTTACCCAACTTTATAAGAGTTTGATATTTCAGCCACAATGGAAGTCGATTTTTTTCTCTCCACCAAACTCTCATGATAATGTATCTTACTAGCATAATGCTCATTTGGAATCAATTCCCTCATATCTCAAGCACATGTTTGAGACGGGACTAGAAGTTTAATGAAAAATGGCTTCTTGAGATGTTTTGAATGTAACATGAAGCTCTGACCAATATTCTCAAATTTTAGGGCAGGACCATAAGCCATGAAATAAATATCATTCCTCAAATCTACATTGTATTCTGCTGAATCTTTCAATTTCTTGACATGTCTATTAAATTTTGTACTGTGGCTCAGCAAGCTAGAATATACTGAGAGTTATTTTGAGGCTCATTCTTTAGCAGTGGAAATCGCCCACATACTGTACAGTATCAGCAATGGTTTGATGAGAAGAGGAGGAGGTGAGCGCCATTTGCTGTTTTATTCGGTGCTATAAAGCAGCGTCTAGCACTGAGACATGTTTAGCTTACAGCTGTAGGGCCTGTTGCTGGGCTTGTCACGATAGGCTTGTGATTGTGAAGTTCTTGCTTGCTTACATTCACACTGCGCTCATGAACGCCACCTCCTTAAGCCTCTGGGAGCTAAGGTTGCTAGGTTATGTCAAAGTGTGTGGGAACTATGTGTGAGATCTGAAGGGGAAGGAAATGGTTTGTCCAACAGTCACTAAACTACACTAGGGTCTGTTCTTACAGAAATTATTGTTCATTGTATATGAGTATAACTAAGATACAATGTCATTAATAGGAAAGTTATAACTTGAAGGACAGTTCAGCCTATAGAATTCTAGGGTTAAAAGTTTGGGGTTAGTAAGATATTTATTTTAAAGGAAATCAATACTTTAGTTGAACAAAGATTCACTACATTTTATTTCATTTTTTTAATTCTGAAGAAAAAATGCACCATGGTTTCCACAAAAAAATAAGCAGCACAATAATTTTCAACGTTGATGATAAGAAGAATATATACCCTTTTCACATTTCCAGGGATCTTTGAAGCAGACATTGGGTAATTCCATTCTAGTGAATGGAAGCTACAACAAGTATATTTCTTGCATTTGTTTGCTCTAATAGTAAAAAAAAATCACAATTTTGACTTTCCACAAGAAAATAGTCTTATTTTTATGGTGGTCAGAAGAGAGAAATGTCAAATTTCCTGTCAATCCTAAAACATTTCGGAAGTTAAATTAAATATATATTGATATACATACATACATACATACACTGTGTGTATAATATATTTAAATTATTTAACTTAAGTTGATAACTGTAAAAAGCGTCAATCTGTGATCGGTCCATTAGTATGGCTGCTGAAAATTCAGCTTTGCCTTAACAAGAATGAAATACATTGAAATATGTTACTATCCTTGAGTTAGAGGCTTAAAGTATCTATAATGTGTGTATATGTGGTGAGTGGGGCGGGGCCGAGAGGCGTGGGAACGAGGAGTGAGGCCAGGTGTAGTGATTGGAGATGAGCTGCACCTGCGCCCCACCGCCGGTATCGAGTCCCACGTAGGAGATGGAAGGATATAAAACTGGAGCGACTATAGTGAAGGACGAGAGAGGACCAGGCCTGGGACATTATTTTATGTGTTTGCTTTTTATTTTGTGCGCACCAGTCGTCCGCGAGGGGCTGGTGCGCTGTTTTGTATTTATTTTTGAATTATTAAAGTGTTTTGATTGTGCGCCGGTTCCCGCCTCCTTCTTGCCGATGTTTACAAAGGTCTTATCATTACAGTATATTTATAGAGTATCCTAACATAAATCATGTAACGTATGACAATTAAACCTGTCTCTTTTTCCATTATTCATACACTCCATCTAATATCTAAAAATGGACAAGGCTTAGACAGAATTCTCAGAACTGAGGTGAAAATGTCACGGTATTGATGCTTTTGTTGTCCACAATAAATGTCCCTACAGCTGTGTTTCTTTTATAAGGCAAATTTAAACACTGACCTTGCTTGGCTGTGATTATACAAATGTGTACATCAGTTCTATAATACAACGTGAAATATGGTTTCCTGCTTCCTCGACTTCAAATTTTAAAGATGTTGAAAACAAAATGCTATCCAGTTATCAGGAGAACTCAGATCATATTTCACCACTTGAACTGTCAGCTCCTCTGATTGTTTAAATTACAACACAACAATAATCATCTCTATTGATTTAGAGAAGATGGATCCAAACCCTACTGATGCACACTCTTTCTCTCTCTCTTCAAATTTTCCTTTGAAATGTCTTGGGACGTAGTGAGAGGAGTCGAACAACCCAATCATAATGTATAATGCATGCAATCAAACTACTGCTAAATAATCACATGCATGCAGATTTTAAGATTCTCGCTTGATGTTTGTCATATTGACCATCTGTATATGTAATTAACAAATGTTATCCTATATTCATCAAGTATTCTCCATTGCTGACAATTTTTAATCAGACACAGTTGAACTCTTTTAGAGATTCTTTTTTCCTAATCAACAAATCAGCCCGTGCCTGGCCGGATTATTTATTTTATTATTTATTTATTTATTTTTAAATTAGATGCAAGTTACACAGAGGGGGATAATGTTTGAGATTCATTGTCTGCATGTTCAAAAGACACAGAACAATTTCTGATCTTGTGGATTGGTTTATGCTAGTTAACAGAGAATACAGCAGACTGCCACAATCTGTTTTTTTTTTTTTTTTTTTTTTTTTTTTTGCATTGAAATACTGATTGTGCACAAAAGTAGCACAAGTGATTATGAATTCACCTTATAATGATTAATCTGTGGAAAGCTATAGACACCTATTTCTGACACAGGATTAAAAATAATTACCACTTTTTATTTCGTAATTTAGCTATTTTTATATAAGCCCAGTTCTTAACATTTCTTTGTAAATCTGAGTTTACATATTATACATCTTTACAATTTGTATATCTGATTTCTTTCTCCTGCCACAGATTGGAATAAAGGTAATAGTAAACCTTTTATATTAAAACTCCAATTATGATGATGGCAATTCTGACTTTATATCTCGCAATACAGAATTGTGAAAAAAAAAGTCTGAATCGTTAGATGAAGAAGTCCTGAGGTTTTTAAAGGAACATGCCACTTCTGTTTTTTGTTTATTTTTTAGAAATATGCTAATTTCCAACTCCCCTAGAGTTAAACAGTTGAGTTTAACCTTTTTTGAATCAATTCAGCTGATCTCCTGCTCTGGAGATAGACTTTGGCTGTAGCTTAGCATAGATCATTGAATCTAATTAGATCGTTTGCATCTCGCTCAAAAAAGATCAAAGAGTTTCTATATTTTTCATACTTAAAACTTGACTCTCTGTAGTTACAATGTTTAAATTTGTGATTTTCTAGACCGATATGGCTAGGAACTATGCTCTCATTCTGGCATAATAATCAAGGAACTCAAAGTCAGAATCAAAGTTCCTTGATT
>NW_020527219.1:0-23907 GCF_003368295.1 Carassius auratus | reverse complement strand
CACACACACTTTGTACTCTCTGATGTTCGCTCTGCTCGGCGCCCCTGTGGATTGAAAAACGCGCTGAATCCATGCAGACTCAGATCAGGGGAGGAGCCGGAACTTGATGCAGCTTGCCACCGTCTCAAATGAGATTTTAAAGGGGACTGAAGCGATCACTAATTAATTAATCAAATAATTTTTAGGGGGGCTGGGCATAAGTTTAGGGGGGCTGAAGCCCCCCTAAAAAGGGCCTAGCGACGCCCCTGGTTCTTGGTTTAAAAGCACATATATTACAAAATAGATTAAAGTCTCAGTTGTCTTATAAAATAAATGAATAAACACAACCCAGCTTGATTCAGAATTCAGAAATATTTATTTCAAGATGCAATAAAAGGAAACTGTACACTTGAATAGCTTTTGAGCGATTCTTGAAGGATTAGCATCACCTTCTCTTGTACGATGGTTTGAGGAATATATCTTCCAGATAGTACTGCCGCTCCCTATATGCAGAGTATGCAGTCTTCGTAGGGCACCAACTCCCAGAGGGGGCACCATCCCAGTTGCTCAAAAAAAACAAAAAAAAAACATGCGCCATTCTCCATATGTGCTCGCGACCGCTCACACCTCATGTTTGCGGCTGAATGTTCGTAATTGATGGATAGACATCTATGCCTGGGTATAGCACATCAGCAATCCGGCACAGAGAAAAGAAAACTAAAGAAAAAAAAAAACAGGCATAAAGTTGTCTTGACATTGGACATTCGAGAGTCTCAAATTTAGGGCCGGTCTCTAAAGTTACATGTGATATTGTTATACACTTTTCTAACGTCAGTAGCATTTGAAGAGAATGACTTACAGTCATAAAAACAACTGTAATTGTTCATCTAGGTGACAGCTATAATGCACAATTAATTTGAATGTTTGATATTTATTACAACAAACTGTAAGTCATATGTAAATTATGCTACTTTTTCACATGGGCTCAAATGCAAATTTGAAGCTCAATAGCATTTGAGAAGAAAGACTTGCAGTCACAAAACAATTGTAATGTGTTCATATAGGTGTCAGCTACAATGCACACCTTATAAATTTTTTATAAATATAAAATAAAGTATTACTAAAGTTATATATATATTGTTCTGTGTATGTGATTTCAAAGTCTAGATTGGTCGGATTAACCCTTTAACTGCCGCATCCCTTAAAACTTGATTGTCAGAGGGTTACTGTAAATACTTATGCCCGCTGGGCACAGTTTTCCCGATGCCACCGGGGTGGCGTTGCACTGATGGCTTGAGCCCGACATTGCTGCTTGCAGCTATATTTATTATTATTATTTATTATTATTATTTTTCTTCAAGGTTTCGGGGGCTTTTGGGGCCCTTAACATGCTTAAAAAGTCTTGAAAATTGGCACACACATTGGAACCTGCGGCCATTAGGGCCGGGCAGAGACTGATACACGGGCGTGGCACAGGGGCTCTACAGCGCCCCCTGGAATATGGAGGGCCATATATCATACATACTTGCACGTAGACATACGAAACTCGGTACACATATAGAACTCATCAATACAAACAACTTTCGTATTGCATATCATAGGCTCCGCCCAACAGGAAGTTGGCTATTTGGGGTTTATTATTCATATTTGTCGTCAAAGTTGTGGGGGCTTTTGGGGTCCTTAACATACTCAAAAACTCTTGAAAATTTGCGCACACTTTGGAATCTGTGGCCTTAAGGAGCCTGCAGAGGCTGGGACCTGGGCGTGGCACAGGGGCTCTACGGCGCCCCCTGGAATCACAGTTATAAATGTTGATGTATAGCTCACACATACTTGCACGTATTAATATGAAACTCAGTACACATATAGATCTCATCGTGCCGAACAACTTTCGTATTGCATGTCATAGGCTCCGCCCAACAGGAAGTCAGCTATTTAGAGTTATGTAAAAAGCGCATGCTCTGGAATTTGAAATACTTGTCATAGGTTTTTTACTCGATTGCCGCCAAACTCGGTCAACATGATCTCAAGACATTGGGGATGAAAAATTGCCAGGGGATTTTTGATATCTCAAACGGTTTGCTCGTGGCGAGGCTTTGAAATTATGGCGAGAAATGAGAAACAGGAAGTGTCTAATACCATCCACATACATTTCCTAATTTTAATCAAACTTCATCAGATTATTCATTGTATGATGTCGATCGCATATATGTGACTATTAGGAGTCAAAGTTATAGCGCCACCAACTGGCAGCAGGAAGTGTGTCATTTTCAAAATGCTTTGAATTCAGCATCTTATTTTTACTCGATTTGCTTCAAACTTCATCAGAATAATGTTAAAACACAGCCGATATAAATCTGCTGGGGGATATTGATATCTAAAAATATTGTTGCCGTGGCAACATGTCAAACTGGAATACTTCTCAGGTGATTTTGAGGCATATAACATGCTTAGAATTTCATCAAACTCAGAACACATATCAGTATTAGTGACAGCTAGACACTGGCAAAATTTCATAAGAGGGCGTGGAAGAGGCACTCTATAGCGCCACCTTTTGTCAAAAGTGGGGGGGTTAGTTTTAGCTACAGACACCAAACTCAGTACAAAAATTGTTCTTATCAAGACGGACAACTTTCTAATTCACAGTCATCAGCTACGACCAACAGGAAGTCGGCTATTTTGATTTGAATGTGGATTGTTTTTTACATTTAGCTGTGAATTAATGCATACTGCTCAGAGGAGAGTAACACTATACACACCAAACTTGGTGTACATGTTGAAAAAACATTGAGGAACTTAAATTGTGAATGGGTTTTGGATAGCTTGGATGGTTTTGTCGTGGGGATTTTTTAAAATGACAATAAAGATGGAATTATTAATTTTCCTGCATTTTTAAATTCCAAACACTTCAAAACCTTTTTTCATAAAGAAAAAAAGTTATTCTGAGTAAATATGCATAGTTTCATGACTTTACAACACTGTATGGATAACAGAAAATTAAAAAACTGTCAGACATCTCATATCACTCTGTCCCTCTGTTTGAGTGTGTGTGCTTAGACTTCCATTGTCTGAGAGAAATAGCGCCCCTACAGGTGCAGTTACCGGAATAAAAAAGGGAGGAGACTGTCTTTTGGTTTCGATTTTAAATCGGTTAAAATACAAATAAATACTTGGATTTAATTCACACTGACAAGCTAAACCAACATATATGATTATTATAAGGTCAGGGCTCATTAATAATTGATGTGTGGTCAGTGATACGTGAGAAACACGAGAGATGAATCACCGCTCTGAGCAGGAGCGTGTGGAATGATGAGCTCAGAAAAAAACGAGTTTATTCTTGTTTTATAGCTATTAAAAATAAAGTATTGCAGCGATATCACACAATTCACCAATTAGAGCACACCAAGAGCTAAATTAAGATGTTTTTGAACTGTTTGTGTGAAAATGAAATATTCGCGGCTGCCTATATGAAATCACTGCCTCCGATCAGCGCGCACAGTGTCACAAGTTCAAAACAAACGAATTTATTCTTGTTTAAGAGCTTTTCAAAATAAATTATTGCCATAAATGCACACAATACATCCATTATAACACTACACGAGCTAAATGCAGGTGTTTGTGACCCGTTTAAGTGTGCAAGACTATTTGAAAGCGCGACTGGCAGAATAACATTTCTCTCTGAGCTGCAGGATTCTGCCTTTCGTCGTAAGAACGAACACATCACGGACAAGATTATTTCAAAATACATAATAGCTTGGCGAATATAAACGAAAACAGCCACGTGAACATAAACTGTTGAGAAATAAATCTGAAGTGGATCTACTGGATTTTAATATTAAGTGACCGCATATACCAGCTGCTTCTGTCTTCAATTTTAATCTATATAAAAAATTAAACTCATTCATCTTGGCTGCTTTTTTAATGTGTGTACGTATTTATTTATTATTTTGCTCTAACAAGACTTAATCTATATTTAATTAAATCAATTACATTTGATTTTACATTTGATTTGTCCATTTCTGCATCTAAACGCCTAAAAACCTAAAACATGCTCTATTATACTATTGTTAGCAATTTCTTTATCGTCCAATTTATCTGGTGTACACACTTTATTTTCATAATAAACTCGTTTGTTAGATTATACACAGTTATAGTGGTCTATAATAAATATTGACAGGTTTTATTCAAGCTGTTTAGAATGATTGCCATAGGCTAATTTTTTAAAATGTAAATCCCAAAAAAAAAAAAAAAAAATGTAAATAAATAAAAAACATTGGAAAAGAATAACTTGTACTTTTTTATACATTTTGTATAGTTTCATAGTTTATGCATTATAGTTATAAAAACAAACAAATTTAGCCACTCACATAGAAATCTTAGGCCTTATCCTTTTCTGACAGTTTTAGGGATTTTTAAAAATCCTAAAAAACCTTATTTGTGCTGCAAATAATAATTTCAAACTAATTTGATACTGACCTCTGACATCCTGTGACATGATATTTATTTGAATTTACATAATCTCATGGATGTAACAGTAAATCTGTTCAGCTCACAGATCAAGACTAAGCTGTAATGCAAGCAGAACTTTCACAAATGCTTTTAGGTCAATAAAATCATTACAAAACACTTACAAATCATTTAAGGGATTTGATAACACTGTAAAATAATGTCTAATTTGTTAACATTAGCAAATGCATTGATAACACTTTATAATAACTGCACTCATTAGTAAATAGTCAGTTCATGCTTCATAAAGCCTTGTCCCAATATTAATAGTCAGTAGTAAGCAGTTTATAAATACAGCTATAAATAGCTTCATTTTAATTTAAAAAGGAGAGTAAAGGGTCAGTTATCTTCCTATGAAAAATAAAAAAATAAAAATAAACAAACAACAACACTGATTGATACAGAACTCAGAAATGTTATTGTGGATTTATGATAAACTCAGCCTGTAAATGAATTCATTCTCCTCCAAGAAGACACAAGTAGTTCACACCAAACTTTTTTAACATGAAGCCATATACTGAAGATGTTAAATTGCGAATGGGTTTAGGATACCTTAAATGGTGTGGCCATAGCGATTTATTAAAGTAACATAAAAAAATACAATAGTTATTTTACTATATCTTTAAAATTTTTAATTCCAACTCTTCATAATTTTTTATATACGTAGAAGTCATCATTTGAAGGAAGCACAGTAAGTTTCATAGCTTTATCATTTTCAAGAGCCAGCATAAAATTAAAACTATCATAACATATAAATCAAGCTTGCAATTCTTAGTACCAATAATGGCCACCAGATGGAGCTATAGGATCACTTTTAAATAATTATTGTAGAAACAAGTATGATTTAAATCATTTATAGAAATCTTTCAAAGAAAAATAATATGAATTTTATGTATTTTACTGATAAAATGACCCTCACTTAATTAGAATAACAAGCTGAAGTATTGTGAACTGTATATTAAGAATAATTCTTTATAGGCTTTATGGACAGATACGTTTTGAGTGACTCTTGAAGGATCAGCACCACATCCTCTTTTACCACTGTTTAAAGAATGTATCTTACAGTACAGGTGCGGATGAATTTTGAATGGCTTGAATGGTTTTGTCGTGGTGATTTTTTGAAATAACAGTAAAAAAGTAACCAGTAAATGTCTTTTATTTTTTTAAGTGCAGCTTCTAAACACTTCAAAAAAATGTACACATAGAAGACAAGTCATTCTGAGGAAATATGCATAGTTTCATGACTATACAACACTATATGGATGATAGAAAATTAAAAAACTATCATACATCTGATGTCACTCTGTCCCTCTGTCACTGTGGGTAATGTGTGTGTGTGTGTGTGTGTGTGTGTGTGTGTTAAGTGAATTAGGTGTGAAACTATCAGGGAGCATTTAGTCTCCAGTGCCAACATTTTACAGAACTGCCACTTTCCTGGAGTCTCAGAATTACAATGTGTCAGGTTCTGAGAGATCTAAGATTCCAAAAAATGATTTAATTAGAATACCATGAAGTATTGTGAAATACTATATATTAAGACTTTATATATAGGCTTTATGAACAGATTAGAGTGACTCGTGAAGGACCAGCACCACCTCCTCTTGTCCGATGGTTTGAGGAATATATTTCCAGAATCCGGGATTAAGATTTAGGAGCTCATTTTTATTCCACCTCCTTTCCTGAAAGTCTGTCTTGCAGAATTGACTAAAAATTAATCTTCACATTAATTCCTAATTATTTTGCAATTATTTTTGTCAGTTCTTCTTGACCTGTTTTTTTTTCTTCTTCTTTTCTGACCTCATGACCCAGTCAGCATTTTTGTACAATGGTCAAGTCTTAACTTATCCATTTCTGTATTGCATTTGTGTTTGATATTTCTCATGGGTATTTCATAATTTTCGACTTTGAGTTAAAACAGTTTGAGTTAAAACTCTTTTTTAGCGCATTTCATCTGTAAAAGAAAACATGCCTAATAATTCTGCACATGAATATAAGGAGTTTTTCTCTTCCAGCTTTCCTGGACTATTGTATAGCACTCATAAATGATTAAATAAAAAATAATGGTAGTTATTAAGATTGATATGGTTTGGAATTGGTAAAATGTGCTTGGAAAAAAATCACAATAAAACAATGTTTTAATGTTTAAGTTTGGAATATTAACTGACATGAATGAATGCTATATAAATATTGTTCATGTTAACATAATGTTTATAAATGAAATCTTATTGTAAAGTGTTACTAAAGTATATATATATATATATTGTTCTGTGAATGTGATTTTAAAGTCTAGATGATTCGGATTAACCCTTTAACTGCCATATCCTTTAAAACCTCACTGCCAGAGGGATATTGTGAATGCATGTGCCCGCTGGGCACAGTTTACCTGATGCCACCGGGGTGGCGATGGCATTGGTGGCTTGAGCCCGCCATCGCTGCTTGCAGCTATATTTTATTATTATTATTATTATTATTATTATTATTTTTTTCCAACGTCTCGGGGGCTTTTGGGGCCCTTAACGTGCTTAAAAAGTCTTGAAAATTGGCACACAGATTGGAACCTGCGGCCATTAGGGCCGGGCAGAGACTGATACACGGGCGTGGCACAGGGGCTCTACAGCGCCCCCTGGAATATGGAGGGCCATATATCATACATTCTTGCTCGTAGACGTATGAAACTCGGTACACATATAAATCTCATCAATCCAAACAACTTTTGTATTGCATATCATAGGCTCCGCCCAACAGGAAGTTGGCTATTTAGGGTTTAGTATTCAAATTTTTCGTCAAAGTTGTGGGGGCTTTTGGGGTCCTTAACATACTCAAAAACTCTTGAAAATTTGCGCACACTTTGGAATCTGTGGCCTTTAGGAGCCTGCAGAGGCTGGGACCCGGGCGTGGCACAGGGGCTCTACGGCGCCCCCTGGAACACAGTCAGAAATGTTGATGTATAGCTCACACATACTTGCACATATTCATATGAAACTCAGTACACATATAGATCTCATCGTGCCGAACAACTTTCGTATTGCATGTCATAGGCTCCACCCAACAGGAAGTCAGCTATTTAGAGTTATGTAAAAAGCGCATGCTCTGGAATTTGAAATACTTGTCATAGGTTTTTTTCTCGATTGCCGCCAAACTTGGTCAACATGATCTCAAGACACTGGGGATGAAAAATTGCCAGGGGATTTTTGATATCTCGAACGGTTTGCTCGTGGCGAGGCGTTGAAATTATGGCGAGAAATGAGAAACAGGAAGTGTCTAATACCGTCCACATACATTTCCTGATTTTAATCAAACTTCATCAGATTATTCGTTGTATGATGTCGATCGCATATATGTGACTATTAGGAGTCAAAGTTATAGCGCCACCAACTGGCAGAAGGAAGTGTGTCATTTTCAAAATGATTTGAATTCAGCATCTTATTATTACTCGATTTGCTTCAAACTTCATCAGAATAATGTTAAAACACAGCCGATATAAATCTGCAAGGGGGATATTGATATCTAAAAAATTGTTGGCGTGGCAACATGTCAAACTGGAATACTTCTCAGGTGATTTTGAGGCAAATAACATACTTAGAATTTCACAAAACTCTGAACACACATCAGTATTTCTGATAGGAACTTAAATTGTGAATGGATTTTGGATAGCTTGAATGGTTTTGCCGTGGTGATTTTTTTAAATGACCTTACAAAGGGAATCATTATTGTATTTTTAAATTGCAGCTTCCAAACACGTCAAATAATTTTTTCATACAGATGAAAAAGTCATTCTGAGGAAATATGCATAGTTTCACGACTTTACAACACTGTATGGATAACAGAAAATTAAAAAACTGTCAGACATCTCATCTCACTCTGTCCCTCTGTTTGAGTATATGTGCTTCAGACTTCCATTGTCTGAGAGAAATAGCGCCCCTACAGGTTCAATTCCCGGACTTTTACTTTCACTTTTAAATCGGTTAAAAATACAAACAAATACTTAGATTTAATTCACACTGACAAGCTAAACCAACATATCTGATTATTACCGGTTCAGGGCTCATGGATAAATTATTTCTGGCCAGAGATACGTGAGAAATAGGAGAGATGAATCACCGCTGTGATCACGAGCGTCTGGAGTAAAGAGCTCAGAGAAAACGAATTTATTCCTGTTTTAAAGCTTTTAAAAATAAATTATTACAGCGATATCACACAATCAACCAATTAGAACACACCAAGAGCTAAATTAAGATGTTTTTGAACTGTTTGTGTGAAAATGAAATATTTGTGGCTGCCTATCTGAAATCACCGCCTCCGATCAGCGCGTACAGTGTCCAGCTCAAAACAAACGAATTTATTCTTGTTTAAGAGCTTTTTTAAATAAAATATTACCACAAATGCACACAATAAACCCATTGTAACACAACAAGAGCTAAATGCAGGTGTTTGTGACCTGTTTAAGTGTGCAAGACTATTTGAAAGCGCGACTGGCAGAATAACATATATCTCTCGAGCTGCAGGTTTCTGTCTTTCGTCGTACGAACGAACACATAACGGACAAGATTATTTCAAAATACATAATAGCTTGGCGAATATAAACGAAAACAGCCACGTGAACATAAACTGGATCTACTGGATTTGAATATTAAAGTGACCACATTTACCACTTGCTTCTGTCTTCAATTTTAATCTATATAAAAAAGGAAACTCATTCGACTTGGCTGCTTTTTTAATGTGTGCGTATTTATTTATTTATCTTTTTATACATTTTGTATAATTTCATAGTTTGTGTATTACAATTATAAAAACAAAAATAAATTTAGCCACTCACATAGAAATAGCTTAGGCCTTAACCTTTTTCTGACAGTTTTAGGGATTTTTAAAAATCCTAAAAAAACCTTATTTGTGCTGCAAATAATAATTTCAAACTCATTTGATACTGACCTATGACATCCTGTGACATTATATTTATTTTAATTTACATAATCTCATGGATGTAACAGTAAATCTGTTCAGCTCACAGATCAATACTAAGCTGTAATGCAAGCAGAACTTTCACAAATGCTTATGAGTCATTTAAGGATTTGATAACACTGTAAAATAATGTCTAATTTGTTAACATTAGCAAATTCATTGATAACACTTTATAATAACTGCACTCATTATTAAATAGTCAGTTCATGCTTTATAAAGCCTTGTCCCAATATCAATAGTCAGTAGTAAGCAGTTTATAAATACAGCTATAAATAGCTTGTCCTTGGTTTATAAGCACATTTATTAAAAATGAGAGTAAGTTATCTTCCTATGAAAAATAAAAGATAAAAATAAACAAACAACAACACAGATTGATACAGAACTCAGAAATTTTATTGTGGATTTATGATAAATCAGCCTGTAAATGAATTCATACTCCTCCTCATACTACTCCATACTCCTTTTTCAACATGATGCCAATATACTGAGATGTTAAATTGTGAATGGGTTTAGGATAGCTTAAATGGTGTTGCCATAGAGATTTATTAAAGTAACATAAAAAAATACAATAGTTATTTTACTATATCTTTACAATTTTTCATTCTAAATCTTCATAATTTTTTATATAAGTAGAAGTCCTCATTTGAAGGAAGCACAGTAAGTTTCATAGCTTTATCATTTTCAAGAGCCAGCATAAAATTAAAACTATCATAACTTATAAATCAAGCTTGCAATTCTTAGTACCTATAATGGCCACCAGAGGGAGCTATAGGATTACTTTTAAATAATTATTGTAGAAACGAGTATGATTTAAATCATTTATAGAAATCTTTCAAAAAAAATAATATGTATTTAGTATTTTACTGATAAAATGACCCTCACTTAATTAGAATAACAAGCTGAAGTATTGTGAACTGTATATTAAGAATAATTCTTTATAGGCTTTATGGACAGATACGTTTTGAGTGACTCTTGAAGGTTCAGCACCACATCCTCTTTTACCACTGTTTAAAGAATTAATCTTACAGAACAGGTGCGAATGAATTTTGGATAGCTTGAATGGTTTTGTCGTGGTGATTTTTTGAAATAATAGTAAAAAAGTAACCAGTAAATGTCTTTTTTTTTAAGTGCAGCTTCTAAACACTTCAAAAAAATGTACACATAGAAGACAAGTCATTCTGAGGAAATATGCATAGTTTCATGACTATACAACACTATATGGATGATAGAAAATTAAAAAACTATCATACATCTGATGTCACTCTGTCCCTCTGTCACTGTGGTATGTGTGTGTGTGTTGTGTGTGTGTGTGTGTTAAGTGAATTAGGTGTGAAACTATCAGGGAGCATTTAGTCTCCAGTGCCAACATTTTACAGAACTGCCACTTTCCTGGAGTCTCAGAATTACTCTGTGTCAGGTTCTGAGAGATCTAAGATTCCAAAAAATGATTTAATTAGAATACCATGAAGTATTGTGAAATACTATATATTAAGACTTTATATATAGGCTTTATGAACAGATTAGAGTGACTCGTGAAGGACCAGCACCACCTCCTCTTGTCCGATGGTTTGAGGAATATATCTTCCAGAATCCGGGATTAAGATTTAGGAGCTCATTTTTATTCCACCTCCTTTCCTGAAAGTCTGTCTTGCAGAATTGACTAAAAATTAATCTTCACATTAATTCCTAATTATTTTGCAATTCTTTTTGTCAGTTCTTCTTGACCTGTTTTTTTCTTCTTCTTTTCTGACCTCATGACCCAGTCAGCATTTTTTGTACAATGGTCAAGTCTTAACTTATCCATTTCTGTATTGCATTTGTGTTTGATATTTCTCATGGGTATTTCATAATTTTCGACTTACAGTTTGAGTTAAAACTCTTTTTTAGCGCATTTCATCTGTAAAAGAAAACATGCCTAATAATTCTGCACACATGAATATAAGGAGTTTTTCTCTTCCAGCTTTCCTGGACTATTGTATAGCACTCATAAATGATTAAATAAAAATAATGGTAGTTATTAAGATTTATATGGTTTGGAATTGGTAAAATGTACTTGGAAAAAAATCACAATAAAACAATGTTTTCATGTTTAAGTTTGGAATATTAACTGACATGAATGAATGCTATATAAATATTGTTCATGTTAACATAATGTTTATAAATGAAATCTTATTGTACAGTGTTACTAATATATATATTGTTCTGTGAATGTGATTTTAAAGTCTAGATGATTCGGATTAACCCTTTAACTGCCAGTATCCTTTAAAACCTCACTGCCAGAGGGATATTGTGAATGCATGTGCCCGCTGGGCACAGTTTACCTGATGCCACCGGGGTGGCGATGGCATTGGTGGCTTGAGCCCGCCATCGCTGGCTTTGCAGGCTATTTTTTTTTTATTAGGGCTCAAGCCCAAAGGGCGAGAGGCCTATTGTTTTCCTTAGGATTATTTTTATTATTATTATTATTATTATTATTATTATTATTTTTTTCCAACGTCTCGGGGGCTTTTGGGGCCCTTAACGTGCTTAAAAAGTCTTGAAAATTGGCACACAGATTGGAACCTGCGGCCATTAGGGCCGGGCAGAGACTGATACACGGGCGTGGCACAGGGGCTCTACAGCGCCCCCTGGAATATGGAGGGCCATATATCATACATTCTTGCTCGTAGACGTATGAAACTCGGTACACATATAAATCTCATCAATCCAAACAACTTTTGTATTGCATATCATAGGCTCCGCCCAACAGGAAGTTGGCTATTTAGGGTTTAGTATTCAAATTTTTCGTCAAAGTTGTGGGGGCTTTTGGGGTCCTTAACATACTCAAAAACTCTTGAAAATTTGCGCACACTTTGGAATCTGTGGCCTTTAGGAGCCTGCAGAGGCTGGGACCCGGGCGTGGCACAGGGGCTCTACGGCGCCCCCTGGAACACAGTCAGAAATGTTGATGTATAGCTCACACATACTTGCACATATTCATATGAAACTCAGTACACATATAGATCTCATCGTGCCGAACAACTTTCGTATTGCATGTCATAGGCTCCACCCAACAGGAAGTCAGCTATTTAGAGTTATGTAAAAAGCGCATGCTCTGGAATTTGAAATACTTGTCATAGGTTTTTTTCTCGATTGCCGCCAAACTCGGTCAACATGATCTCAAGACACTGGGGATGAAAAATTGCCAGGGGATTTTTGATATCTCGAACGGTTTGCTCGTGGCGAGGCGTTGAAATTATGGCGAGAAATGAGAAACAGGAAGTGTCTAATACCGTCCACATACATTTCCTGATTTTAATCAAACTTCATCAGATTATTCGTTGTATGATGTCGATCGCATATATGTGACTATTAGGAGTCAAAGTTATAGCGCCACCAACTGGCAGAAGGAAGTGTGTCATTTTCAAAATGATTTGAATTCAGCATCTTATTATTACTCGATTTGCTTCAAACTTCATCAGAATAATGTTAAAACACAGCCGATATAAATCTGCAAGGGGGATATTGATATCTAAAAAATTGTTGGCGTGGCAACATGTCAAACTGGAATACTTCTCAGGTGATTTTGAGGCAAATAACATACTTAGAATTTCACAAAACTCTGAACACACATCAGTATTTCTGATAGGAACTTAAATTGTGAATGGATTTTGGATAGCTTGAATGGTTTTGCCGTGGTGATTTTTTTAAATGACCTTACAAAGGGAATCATTATTGTATTTTTAAATTGCAGCTTCCAAACACGTCAAAGAATTTTTTCATACAGATGAAAAAGTCATTCTGAGGAAATATGCATAGTTTAACGACTTTACAACACTGTATGGATAACAGAAAATTAAAAAACTGTCAGACATCTCATCTCACTCTGTCCCTCTGTTTGAGTATATGTGCTTCAGACTTCCATTGTCTGAGAGAAATAGCGCCCCTACAGGTTCAATTCCCGGACTTTTACTTTCACTTTTAAATCGGTTAAAAATACAAATAAATACTTAGATTTAATTCACACTGACAAGCTAAACCAACATATCTGATTATTACCGGTTCAGGGCTCATGGATAAATTATTTCTGGCCAGAGATACGTGAGAAATAGGAGAGATGAATCACCGCTGTGATCACGAGCGTCTGGAGTAAAGAGCTCAGAGAAAACGAATTTATTCCTGTTTTAAAGCTTTTAAAAATAAATTATTACAGCGATATCACACAATCAACCAATTAGAACACACCAAGAGCTAAATTAAGATGTTTTTGAACTGTTTGTGTGAAAATGAAATATTTGTGGCTGCCTATCTGAAATCACCGCCTCCGATCAGCGCGTACAGTGTCGAGCTCAAAACAAACGAATTTATTCTTGTTTAAGAGCTTTTTTAAATAAAATATTACCACAAATGCACACAATAAACCCATTGTAACACAACAAGAGCTAAATGCAGGTGTTTGTGACCTGTTTAAGTGTGCAAGACTATTTGAAAGCGCGACTGGCAGAATAACATATCTCTCGAGCTGCAGGTTTCTGTCTTTCGTCGTACGAACGAACACATCACGGACAAGATTATTTCAAAATACATAATAGCTTGGCGAATATAAACGAAAACAGCCACGTGAACATAAACTGGATCTACTGGATTTGAATATTAAAGTGACCACATTTACCACTTGCTTCTGTCTTCAATTTTAATCTATATAAAAAAGGAAACTCATTCGACTTGGCTGCTTTTTTAATGTGTGCGTATTTATTTATTTACCTTTTTATACATTTTGTATAATTTCATAGTTTGTGTATTACAATTATGAAAACAAAAATAAATTTAGCCACTCACATAGAAATAGCTTAGGCCTTAACCTTTTTCTGTCAGTTTTAGGGATTTTTAAAAATCCTAAAAAAAACTTATTTGTGCTGCAAATAATAATTTCAAACTCATTTGATACTGACCTATGACATCCTGTGACATTATATTTATTTGAATTTACATAATCTCATAGATGTAACAGTAAATCTGTTCAGCTCACAGATCAATACTAAGCTGTAATGCAAGCAGAACTTTCACAAATGCTTATGAGTCATTTAAGGATTTGATAACACTGTAAAATAATGTCTAATTTGTTAACATTAGCAAATTCATTGATAACACTTTATAATAACTGCACTCATTAGTAAATAGTCAGTTCATGCTTTATAAAGCCTTGTCCCAATATTAATAGTCAGTAGTAAGCAGTTTATAAATACAGCTATAAATAGCTTGTCCTTGGTTTATAAGCACATTTATTAAAAAGGAGAGTAAAGGGTCAGTTATCTTCCTATGAAAAATAAAAGATAAAAATAAACAAACAACAACACAGATTGATACAGAACTCAGAAATTTTATTGTGGATTTATGATAAAATCAGCCTGTAAATGAATTCATACTCCTCCTCATACTACTCCATACTCCTTTTTCAACATGATGCCAATATACTGAGATGTTAAATTGTGAATGGGTTTAGGATAGCTTAAATGGTGTTGCCATAGAGATTTATTAAAGTAACATAAAAAATACAATAGTTATTTTACTATATCTTTAAAATTTTTCATTCTAACTCTTCATAATTTTTTATATAAGTAGAAGTCCTCATTTGAAGGAAGCACAGTAAGTTTCATAGCTTTATCATTTTCAAGAGCCAGCATAAAATTAAAACTATCATAACTTATAAATCAAGCTTGCAATTCTTAGTACCTATAATGGCCACCAGAGGGAGCTATAGGATTACTTTTAAATAATTATTGGAGAAACGAGTATGATTTAAATAATTTATAGAAATCTTTCAAATAAAATAATATGTATTTTAGGAATTTTACTGATAAAATGACCCTCACTTAATTAGAATAACAAGCTGAAGTATTGTGAACTGTATATTAAGAATAATTCTTAATAGGCTTTATGGACAGATACGTTTTAAGTGACTCTTGAAGGTTCAGCACCACATCCTCTTTTACCACTGTTTAAAGAATTAATCTTACAGAACAGGTGTGAATGAATTTTGGATAGCTTGAATGGTTTTGTCGTGGTGATTTTTTGAAATAATAGTAAAAAAGGAACCAGTAAAAAAAAGTGCAGCTTCTAAACACTTCAAAAAAATGTACACATAGAAGACAAGTCATTCTGAGGAAATATGCATAGTTTCATGACTATACAACATTATATGGATGACAGAAAATTAAAAAACATACATCTGATGTCACTCTGTCCCTCTGTCACTGTGTGTGTGTGTTTGTGTGTGTTTTAAGTGAATTAGGTGTGAAACTATCAGTGAGCATTTAGTCTCCAGCGCCAACATTTTACAGAACTGCCACTTTCCTGGAGTCTCAGAATTACAATGTGTCAGGTTCTGAGAGATCTAAGATTCCAAAAAATTATTTAATTAGAATACCATGAAGTATTGTGAAATACTATATATTAAGACTTTATATATAGGCTTAATGAACAGATTAGAGTGACTCGTGAAGGACCAGCACCACCTCCTCTTGTCCGATGGTTTGAGGAATATATCTTCCAGAATCTGGGATTAAGATTTAGGAGCTCATTTTTATTCCACCTCCTTTCCTGAAAGTCTGTCTTGCAGAATTGACTAAAAATTAATCTTCACATTAATTCCTAATTCTTTTGCAATTCTTTTGTCAGTTCTTCTTGACCTGTTTTTCTCTTCCAGCTTTCCTGGACTATTGTATAGCACTCATAAATGATTAAATAAAAAATAATGGTAGTTATTAAGATTGATATGGTTTGGAATTGGTAAAATGTGCTTGGAAAAAAATCACAATAAAACAATGTTTTAATGTTTAAGTTTGGAATATTAACTGACATGAATGAATGCTATATAAATATTGTTCATGTTAACATAATGTTTATAAATGAAATCTTATTGTAAAGTGTTACTAAAGTTATATATATATATATATATATATATATATATATATATATATATATATATATTGTTCTGTGAATGTGATTTTAAAGTCTAGATGATTCGGATTAACCCTTTAACTGCCATATCAAGTTCAAGTTCTAGTTCAAGTTCAATTTATTTGTATAGCGCATTTACAACAGCCTCCTGGCTGACCAAAGTGCTTTAACATAAGAGCAAGAATATTACACATACATAAAAATAGACCAGACAAAAAATTTAAAACCACCCATTTCAAAATGTAGCATAACACAGTAGTCAGTACACTAAGGAAAATAAAAAAGTTTTTAGCAAAGATTTAAAAATAGACAAGGAAGGGGCCAGTCTGATCTCTAAAGGCAGGGTATTCCAGAGTCGTGGCCCAGCCACTGCAAATGCACGCTCCCCTCTACGCTCCCCTCTATCCTTTAAAACCTCACTGCCAGAGGGATATTGTGAATGCATGTGCCCGCTGGGCACAGTTTACCTGATGCCACCGGGGTGGTGATGGCATTGGTGGCTTGAGCCCGCCATCGCTGCTTGCAGCTATATTTATTATTATTATTATTATTTTTTCTAACGTTACGGGGGCTTTTGGGGCCCTTAACATGCTTAAAAAGTCTTGAAAATTGGCACACACATTGGAACCTGCGGCCATTAGGGCCGGGCAGAGACTGATACACGGGCGTGGCACAGGGGCTCTACAGCGCCCCCTGGAATATGGAGGGCCATATATCATACATACTTGTACGTAGACATACGAAACTCGGTACACATATAGAACTCATCAATACAAACAACTTTCGTATTGCATATCATAGGCTCCGCCCAACAGGAAGTTGGCTATTTAGGGTTTATTATTCATATTTGTCGTCAAAGTTGTGGGGGCTTTTGGAGTCCTTAACATACTCAAAAACTCTTGGAAATTTGCACACACCTTTGGATCTGTGGCCTTTAGGAGCCTGCAGAGGTTGGGACCCGGGCGTGGCACAGGGGCTCTACGGCGCCCCCTGGAACACAGTCATAAATGTTGATGTATAGCTCACACATACTTGCACGTATTAATATGAAACTCAGTACACATATAGATCTCATCGTGCCGAACAACTTGCGTATTGCATGTCATAGGCTCCGCCCAACAGGAAGTCAGCTATTTAGAGTTATGTAAAAAGCGCATGCTCTGGAATTTGATATACTTGTCATAGGTTTTTTACTCGATTGCCACCAAACTCGGTCAACATGATCTCAAGACATTGGGGATGAAAAATTGCCAGGGGATTTTTGATATCTCGAACGGTTTGCTCGTAGCGAGGCGTTTGAATTTATGGCGAGAATTGAGAAACAGGAAGTGTCTAATACCATCCACATACATTTCCTAATTTTAATCAAACTTCATCAGATTATTCATTGTATGATGTCGATCGCATATATGTGACTATTAGGAGTCAAAGTTATAGCGCCACCAACTGGCAGCAGGAAGTGTGTCATTTTCAAAATGCTTTGAATTCAGCATCTTATTTTTACTCGATTTGCTTCAAACTTCATCAGAATAATGTTAAAACACAGCCGATATAAATCTGCTGGGGGATATTGATATCTAAAAATATTGTTGCCGTGGCAACATGTCAAACTGGAATACTTCTCAGGTGATTTTGAGGCATATAACATGCTTAGAATTTCATCAAACTCAGAACACATATCAGTATTAGTGACAGCTAGACACTGGCAAAAGTTCATAAGAGGGCGTGGAAGAGGCACTCTATAGCGCCACCTTTTGTCAAAAGTGGGGGGTTAGTTTTAGCTACAGACACCAAACTCAGTACAAAAATTGTTCTTATCAAGACGGACAACTTTCTAATTCACAGTCATCAGCTACGACCAACAGGAAGTCGGCTATTTTGATTTGAATGTGGATTGTTTTTTACATTTAGCTGTGAATTAATGCATACTGCTCAGAGGAGAGTAACACTATACACACCAAACTTGGTGTACATGTTGAAAAAACATTGAGGAACTTAAATTGTGAATGGGTTTTGGATAGCTTGGATGGTTTTGTCGTGGTGATTTTTTTAAATGACAATAAAGATGGAATTATTAATTTTCCTGCATTTTTAAATTCCAAACACTTCAAAACCTTTTTTCATACAGAAAAAAAGTTATTCTGAGTAAATATGCATAGTTTCATGACTTTACAACACTGTATGGATAACAGAAAATTAAAAAACTGTCAGACATCTCATCTCACTCTGTCCCTCTGTTTGAGTGTGTGTGCTTAGACTTCCATTGTCTGAGAGAAATAGCGCCCCTACAGGTTCAGTTACCGAAGGAATCGAAAAAGGGAGGAGACTGTCTTTTGGTTTCATTTTTAAATCGGTTAAAATACAAATAAATACTTGGATTTAATTCACACTGACAAGCTAAACCAACATATATGATTATTATCAGGTCAGGGCTCATTAATAATTATGTGTGGTCAGTGATACGTGAGAAACACGAGAGATGAATCACCGCTCTGAGCACGAGCGTGTGGAATGATGAGCTCAGAAAAAACGAGTTTATTCTTGTTTTATAGCTATTAAAAATAAAGTATTGCAGCGATATCACACAATTCACCAATTAGAGCACACCAAGAGCTAAATTAAGATGTTTTTGAACTGTTTGTGTGAAAATGAAATATTCGCGGCTGCCTATCTGAAATCACTGCCTCCGATCAGCGCGCACAGTGTCACAAGTTCAAAACTAACGAATTTATTCTTGTTTAAGAGCTTTTTAAAATAAATTATTGCCATAAATGCACACAATACATCCATTATAACACAACACGAGCTAAATGCAGGTGTTTGTGACCCGTTTAAGTGTGCAAGACTATTTGAAAGCGCGACTGGCAGAATAACATATATCTCTCGAGCTGCAGGATTCTGCCTTTCGTCGTAAGAACGAACACATCACGGACAAGATTATTTCAAAATACATAATAGCTTGGCTAATATAAACGAAAACAGCCACGTGAACATAAACTGTTGAGAAATAAATCTGAAGTGGATCTACTGGAATTTAATATTAAGTGACCGCATATACCAGCTGCTTCTGTCTTCAATTTTAATCTATATAAAAAATTAAACTCATTCATCTTGGCTGCTTTTTTAATGTGTGTACGTATTTATTTATTATTTTGCTCTAACAAGACTTAATCTATATTTAATTAAATCAATTACATTTTATTTTACATTTGATTTGTCCATTTCTGCATCTAAACGCCTAAAAACCTAAACATGCTCTATTATACTATTGTTAGCAATTTCTTTATCGTCCAATTTATCTGGTGTACACGCTTTTATTTTCATAATAAACTTGTTTGTTAGATTATACACAGTTATAGTGGTCTATAATAAATATTGACAGGTTTTATTCAAGCTGTTTAGAATGATTGCCTTAGGCTAATTTTTTAAAATGTAAATCCAAAAAAAAAATAAATAAATAAATAAAAAACATTGGAAAACAATAACTTGTACTTTTTTATACATTTTGTATAGTTTCATAGTTTATGCATTATAGTTATAAAAACAAACAAATTTAGCCACTCACATAGAAATCTTAGGCCTTATCCTTTTCTGACAGTTTTAGGGATTTTTAAAAATCCTAAAAAACCTTATTTGTGCTGCAAATAATAATTTCAAACTAATTTGATACTGACCTCTGACATCCTGTGACATGATATTTATTTGAATTTACATAATCTCATGGATGTAACAGTAAATCTGTTCAGCTCACAGATCAAGACTAAGCTGTAATGCAAGCAGAACTTTCACAAATGCTTGTAGGTCAATAAAATCATTACAAAACACTTACAAATCATTTAAGGGATTTGATAACACTGTAAAATAATGTCTAATTTGTTAACATTAGCAAATGCATTGATAACACTTTATAATAACTGCACTCATTAGTAAATAGTCAGTTCATGCTTTATAAAGCCTTGTCCCAATATTAATAGTCAGTAGTAAGCAGTTTATAAATACAGCTATAAATAGCTTGTTCTTGGTTTATAAGCACATTTATTAAAAAGGAGAGTAAAGGGTCAGTTATCTTCCTATGAAAAAAAAAAAAATAAAATAAACAAACAACACAGATTGATACAGAACTCAGAAATGTTATTGTGGATTTATGATAAACTCAGCCTGTAAATGAATTCATACTCCTCCAAGAAGACACAAGTAGTTCACACCAAACTTTTTTAACATGAAGCCATATACTGAAGATGTTAAATTTCGAATGGGTTTAGGATACCTTAAATGGTGTGGCCATAGCGATTTATTAAAGTAACATAAAAAAAATACAATAGTTATTTTACTATATCTTTAAAATTTTTAATTCCAACTCTTCATAATTTTTTATATACGTAGAAGTCATCATTTGAAGGAAGCACAGTAAGTTTCATAGCTTTATCATTTTCAAGAGCCAGCATAAAATTAAAACTATCATAACTTATAAATCAAGCTTGCAATTCTTAGTACCAATAATGGCCACCAGATGGAGCTATAGGATTACTTTTAAATAATTATTGTAGAAACAAGTATGATTTAAATCATTTATAGAAATCTTTCAAAGAAAATAATATGAATTTTATGTATTTTACTGATAAAATGACCCTCACTTAATTAGAATAACAAGCTGAAGTATTGTGAACTGTATATTAAGAATAATTCTTTATAGGCTTTATGGACAGATACGTTTTGAGTGACTCTTGAAGGATCAGCACCACATCCTCTTTTACCACTGTTTAAAGAATTAATCTTACAGAACAGGTGCGGAATGAATTTTGGAATAGCTTGAATGGTTTTGTCGTGGTGATTTTTTGAAATAACAGTAAAAAAGTAACCAGTAAATGTCTTTTTTTTTTTTAAGTGCAGCTTCTAAACACTTCAAAAAAATGTACACATAGAAGACAAGTCATTCTGAGGAAATATGCATAGTTTCATGACTATACAACACTATATGGATGATAGAAAATTAAAAAACTATCATACATCTGATGTCACTCTGTCCCTCTGTCACTGTGGGTAATGTGTGTGTGTGTGTGTGTTGTGTGTGTGTGTGTGTGTGTGTTAAGTGAATTAGGTGTGAAACTATCAGGGAGCATTTAGTCTCCAGCGCCAACATTTTACAGAACTGCCACTTTCCTGGAGTCTCAGAATTACAATGTGTCAGGTTCTGAGAGATCTAAGATTCCAAAAAATGATTTAATTAGAATACCATGAAGTATTGTGAAATACTATATATTAAGACTTTATATATAGGCTTTATGAACAGATTAGAGTGACTCGTGAAGGACCAGCACCACCTCCTCTTGTCCGATGGTTTGAGGAATATATCTTCCAGAATCCGGGATTAAGATTTAGGAGCTCATTTTTATTCCACCTCCTTTCCTGAAAGTCTGTCTTGCAGAATTGACTAAAAATTAATCTTCACATTAATTCCTAATTATTTTGCAATTCTTTTTGTCAGTTCTTCTTGACCTGTTTTTTTCTTCTTCTTTTCTGACCTCATGACCCAGTCAGCATTTTTGTACAATGGCCAAGTCTTAACTTATCCAATTTCTGTATTGCATTTGTGTTTGATATTTCTCATGGGTTTGACTTTACAGTTTGAGTTAAAACTCTTTTTTAGCGCATTTCATCTGTAAAAGAAAACATGCCCAATAATTCTGCACACATGAATATAAGGAGTTTTTTCTCTTCCAGCTTTCCTGGACTATTGTATAGCACTCATAAATGATTAAATAAAAAATAATGGTAGTTATTAAGTTGATATGGTTTGGAATTGGTAAAATGTGCTTGGAAAAAATCACAATAAAACAATGTTTTAATGTTTAAGTTTGGAATATTAACTGACATGAATGAATGCTATATTAATATTGTTCATGTTAACATAATGTTTAGAAATGAAATATTATTGTAAAGTGTCACTAAAGTTATATATATTGTTCTGTGAATGTGATTTTAAAGTCTTGATGATTCTGATTAACCCTTTAACCGCCATATCCTTTAAAACCTCACTGCCAGAGGGATATTGTGAATGCATGTGCCCGCTGGGCACAGTTTACCTGATGCCACCGGGGTGGCGATGGCATTGGTGGCTTGAGCCCGCCATCGCTGCTTGCAGCTATATTTAGGGCTCAAGCCTGAGGGCGAGAGCCCTATTGTTTTCCTTAGGATTATTTTTTATTTTATTATTATTATTTTATTATTTTTTTTCTAACGTTACGGGGGCTTTTGGGGCCCTTAACATGCTTAAAAAGTCTTGAAAATTGGCACACACATTGGAACCTGCGGCCATTAGGGCCGGGCAGAGACTGATACACGGGCGTGGCACAGGGGCTCTACAGCGCCCCCTGGAATATGGAGGGCCATATATCATACATACTTGTACGTAGACATACGAAACTCGGTACACATATAGAACTCATCAATACAAACAACTTTCGTATTGCATATCATAGGCTCCGCCCAACAGGAAGTTGGCTATTTAGGGTTTATTATTCATATTTGTCGTCAAAGTTGTGGGGGCTTTTGGGTCCTTAACATACTCAAAAACTCTTGGAAAATTTGCGCACACCTTTGGAATCTGTGGCCTTTAGGAGCCTGCAGAGGCTGGGACCCGGGCGTGGCACAGGGGCTCTACGGCGCCCCCTGGAACACAGTCATGAAATGTTGATGTATAGCTCACACATACTTGCACGTATTAATATGAAACTCAGTACACATATAGATCTCATCGTGCCGAACAACTTTCGTATTGCATGTCATAGGCTCCGCCCAACAGGAAGTCAGCTATTTAGAGTTATGTAAAAAGCGCATGCTCTGGAATTTGAAATACTTGTCATAGGTTTTTTACTCGATTGCCGCCAAACTCGGTCAACATGATCTCAAGACATTGGGGATGAAAAATTGCCAGGGGATTTTTGATATCTCGAACGGTTTGCTCGTGGCGAGGCGTTTAAATTATGGCGAGAAATGAGAAACAGGAAGTGTCTTATACCATCCACATACATTTCCTAATTTTAATCAAACTTCATCAGATTATTCATTGTATGATGTCGATCGCATATATGTGACTATTAGGAGTCAAAGTTATAGCGCCACCAACTGGCAGCAGGAAGTGTGTCATTTTCAAAATGCTTTGAATTCAGCATCTTATTTTTACTCGATTTGCTTCAAAACTTCATCAGAAATAATGTTAAAACACAGCCGATATAATCTGCTGGGGGATACTGATAATCTAAAAATATTGTTGCGTGGCAACATGTCAACTGGAATACTTCTCAGGTGATTTTGAGGCATATAACATGCTTAGAATTTCATCAAACTCAGAACATTATCAGTATTCAGTGACAGCTAGACACTGGCAAAGTTCATAAGAGGGCGTGAAGGCACTCTATAGCGCCACCTTTTGTCAAAAGTGAGGGGGTTAGTTTTAGCTACAGACACCAAACTCAGTACAAAAATTGTCTTATCAAGACGGACAACTTTCTAATTCACAGT
>NW_020527218.1:0-29371 GCF_003368295.1 Carassius auratus | reverse complement strand
AAGAGCAGGCCAGCAGCATTATAGCCTGCGCTTCATTGGTTTTACACAACACAGATGGACGTCCAGGTGCACAATTCAGTAAATGACGCAACGCTTAAAAGAAAACACTTTAGAGGAGAGCTGGATGGAGTGGACGAAGAATACTGCTTTAAATGCAGACAGAATGATGCCATTGCATTTATAACATACCTTCATCTCTTCTCATATATTGTCAGAGTAACACTGTCTTTAACATTGTCAATGTTTTGCTGTTCTGTGATGGACAGGTCTTGTGGGCGGGGCTTGTGAGCAGATCTGGGTGATGCTGGAAGTCACAGAGGCAGGCCTTAATGAGTATTAAAGTATTAGGTGAGAATAAGCCATCAGGATGAGCCCTGCAGGATTCCTAAACAACTCCAGTAACACCTGTTATATCATACAAATCATTTATTCCATCCTGAGCTGCAATTAATCCTGCAAACCATAAGTGCTGTTATGATCAGGTATCACTATCGAGGTCAAGAGAAGCCAATCATAACATCTATCTTCTGTCTACTAACACTTTTGTTTATTGATCTTTTTAACTGGTTGTGAGACAGATTTACACTGAGGAACACACACACATTTTTGAATTGTTCGATCAAAGGTTGAAATCATTTTCTTTAATAATCAAAAGAGCTTACAATAACTTATTAAACTTTAATTTGTGAATAAACACTTGTGAATAAGCGGTATAAAAGGTCAAAGGTCAGCAGGTGAGTTTGTGACCAGATGCTAAAATCGATTGCTGAATACTTTACCAAATCAAACCAACAATAAACTTCATTCCTGAAAATCTTCATGCTACATTAAAGGGGTCATATGATGCAAGCTCTTGGTGCATAAAGAAGATCTGTAAAGACTAGAGTCTCACTCCCCCTAAAACACCTTGTTTACAACCACACCCCGACACACACACACACACACACACATCTACATCACTATGTGGAAATACTTGTGACATAATTATCTGTCTTTACATTTATTTTGAAAGAAGAAGCTCGTGATTTTGGAAAGGGGTGATACATTTCCGAGGAGTGCTTGCGGTGTCCAGCCAATCACAGTGCACTGATTCAGTTGGCCAATCAGAGCAGACTGCTCTTGTCAGAAGGCGGGACTTTGTGGAAAATGATGTGTTTGAGAGGCGGGTCATAGAGGACCTACAATAATGTACAGTATTTGAAAAAATAATTTCGTTTTTTGAACATTAAAGGAATGTCAACATATTTCTATTACACCAAATACACTAAATAATGATCTTTAAAAGCTATCATATAACCCCATATACATATTTTTTATTAAAAAATATTTTTTTATTATTCAGCTTACCTCTTTGTGTTTACATTCTTAGATTTATATACACCCAATAAATGCAACAGAATAAAATGTATACATGTAACTACTTGTGTAACAACTCGTCTTTAAATAGGGGAAAACATGGAAGGGTTTGGTGGCTTCTAAATTAACCCCTGTTTGGATCCTAAAGAATGAATGATGCTAAGCTAAGTTTGTTTTTGTGAAAAGTGTGTTCATCCAATATGTGTAATGGTTTTTATACGGTGCAAACTGTATATTCTATGGCCCTACACCAACCCTACACCTAACCCTAACCCTCACAGGAAACTTTGTGCATTTTTACTTTCTCAAAAAAAACTCATTCTGTATGATTTATGAGCGTTTTGAAAAATGGGGACATGGGTTATGTCCTCATAAGTCACCCTCTCCTTGTAATACCTGTGTCATACCCATGCATTATACAAAGTTGTGTCCTGATATGACACAAAAACACGCACACACAACACAAGTCAGCATGATAGAGAAACAAACGTGTGTGTGTGTGTGTGTGTGTGTGTGTGTGTGTGCTCTTCCTATTCTGGTGATCGGACAACAGTTGATCTTTCCTCCTCCACAAAGACACACGAGTGGAGCGGCTGTTTGTTTACTGTGTTTGTGTGGAAGGGAGGAGGGGATACGGCAACAGTGTGGCATTGATTTGCAAACGAGTTTGTAATTAGCTGTTTGCAATAGGGGTATTAGTGTGTGTGTGTGTGTGTGTGTGTGTGTGTCAGTCCTTAAGCACATTTTTGTGATTGTGTGTCGCTCTTGTCTTTGGTAAATGAGGTGCTCCATGATAAGCAGATAACACTAATTAGTTCTCCACCCATTTACTTGTTAAGTGTGTTTGTGTGGGTTTCTAGGCCGAGGTAATTCTGCATCCCACCCGCGGCTTCTGCCCGCTGGCCACGTTAAGGAGCCCAATTTAAGCCTAATTAATTATGCCAAGTGGGGTTCCATGGCAAAGACTGGAAATAATGTGAAGAGACACTTCATACATGATCCGATCTTATCCGATCATAACCTATATAAACAAAGACCAGATCATTAATAAGCATATTGTGCATACAATTAGCATTTGATTGATTTAGTCATTTTTTAATCTGTCTGTAGGAACTGTAATCTGTTTGCTCTACTTTGGTTTGCAGGATAAAAAATAAAATTAATTACGCTTAAGAATAATCCACCTATTACTTTTGATTGATTTCAGTGTAATATTTACTTTACTTAGGTTTTGCATGTTAAATACAATTTAGTTTTAATTTATCATTTTTAATTTATTGAAATTTAATATTTTGATATAAAAAAACATGTTTTTAGAAATAACAGCTAATTATTAATTTCTAAGATAATCTATCTATAACTTTGAATATTTTAAATGTTTGAAAAAATAATAACATTAACTTAATAAATCGGGGGAAGTACATCTTAGATTTCTTAAACAGTTATAAACTTTAGCTTTTTTATTTTTTTTAATTTTTTTTTATTGTATTAATAAGTAATATTTTATATTATTTAATAAAAAATAATGACAGAAAAAACAGCCACATCATTATTTATGTTAAATGTGTACTTTTGGACTTTTGAATCAATTGAAAATCAGAAGGACGGTTCAGTTAAAAATTCTATATTTTCATATTATTTTAAAAGTTTTACATGTTTAAAAGTATTTTTTTTAAATAACATGACACTGACACACTGAAGACAACTGATATCAAAGGATTTCTAAAAGTGATCACAGAACCTTTGAATTAATTAAAGTTTTGAAGGACAATTAAATTTACAATGAACAAATCAGTCATTATGTTTTACAGTTTAAAGGAGAAATGAAAACCAAAGAAACCTTGGATTACAATCCAGTTAAGAAAGTGTGTTACTCTGATCTGCTCCAGCTGTATTCACTGACTGAAGAATCGATCAATAAGACAATAAGTGAGACACACACACACACGCAGACACACACAGACATACACACACACATGCTGACACACACACACACACACACACACACACACACACACAGACACACACACACACACACACACACACTGTCTGCGTGTGTGTGTGTGTGTGTGTGTCTGTGTGTGTCTGCGTGTGTGTGCGTCTGTGTGTGTGTGTGTGTGTGTGTGTGTCAGCATGTGTGTGTGTATGTCTGTGTGTGTTTGTGTGTCTGTGTGTGTGTGTGTGTGTGTGTGTGTGTCTGCGTGTGTGTGTGGGTCTGCGTGTGTGTGTGTGTGTCTGTGTGTATGTGTGTGTCTGCGTGTGTGTGTGTGTGTGTGTGTGTCTGCGTGTGTGTGTGTCTGCGTGTGTGTGTGTGTGTGTGTGTCTGTGTGTATGTGTGTCTGTGTGTGTGTCTGAGAGTCAGATTAATAGAGAAAATTATCTTCACTGAGCTAATTTCTCCCCTTCTGTCTTTTGTTGTTAATTTAATCACTTAATATTTTTTATTTTAATTATATAGTTTGTAAGATTAAAATGTCTAAAATCAGATCATATAATAATTATAATTATTATTATATTTTAATTATACATATATTAATATATAAATATTTTTGTAAATAAAAAATATACAACTGGTATGTATATACACAAATACAGTAATCAGTAATTATAGGCCTGTGTCAATTCTATCTTCCTAATCCAAAGTGTTTGAAAATATTTTATTTGACCAAATTGAAGAATATATTTTTAAATGTAATATTTTCTATGACTTCAGTCTGGCTTTAGGAGGATGCCTCCACTGAAACAACAATTTTGTATTTGACAGATTACATAAAGAAAGAATATGATAAAGGTAAATTAAGTGGGATGGTATTACTAGATTTACAGAAAGCCTTTGACACAGTTGACCATAATATTTTGTTATTAAAATTAAATGCTATGGGTTTTGACTCTAAAGCATGTCAATGGATTAACTCTTATCTTTCAAATAGGTGTCAAATGGTAGACTTAAACGGAGTGTTTTCAGATAATTTACCCATCTCTTGTGGTGTACCACAAGGCAGCGTATTGGGACCCTTACTCTTTTTAATATAAATTATCTAAAAATGGCCTGTTCTAGCCACCTTCTATTATATGCTGATGATGCAACAATAATTGTTACTGATGAGAAGAAAGAAATAATAGGAAATGAATTAAGAAGAGAGATTGTGGAAGTATCCAGCTGTTTTTTTTTTTTTTTTCAAAATAAACTGATTTTACATTTAGGCAAAACTGAAGCTATTTTATTTGGTTCTGCGGCTAAATTGAGAAAATGTTCCAAATCAGAAGTGAGGGTTGGAGATTTGACGATTACTGCTAAGCAAGAAGTGAAATATTTAGGATGTACTTTGAATGATAAATTAACTAGTATGGCTGTTCAAGTTCATTCTAAAGTAGTAATCGAATAAAATTCTTAGGGAGACAGGCTGCTTACTTAGATACTCAAACCTTAAAAATGTTAGCTGGTGCATTAGTGCACACACATTTTGATTATGCAGCAACTTTCTGGTATAGTGGCTCTACGAAACGAGTGAAAATTAAATTACAGACTGCTCAGAACAAGTTGTGTAGAATTATTCTATGACTTAATCCACAAATGCATTTAAATGCTAATCATTTTAGGGAAATAGGGTTTTTAAAAGTGGACAAGAGGGTAATTTTTCTTAAGTTGATGATGGTGTATAAAATATTACAGAGAAATGTTCCAAAGTATTTGTGTGATTATTATGTTTTCATAAGAGATATTCATAGTTTTTCTACAAGGTCAAGGATAAATGATATATACTTGTGTCGGTATAAGAGTTTAAATGGGAAGAATTCGTTTTTGTATTCTAGCGCTGTTGCTTGAAATGAATTGCCTGATTGCTTAAAACAAATTCAAGAAGAAGGTTTTTTAGAAGAGAAGTTAAAAATGTATTTTTAACGATGTTTGAGGTATTATATGATGATGTGTGTTGTTTGATCTCATTCCCATTTTTTAATTCTGAGGACCACAATGGAAATAAGCCTATGGCTTTTTTTGTGTATTTTATCCTCAACAGTTTCTTTTAAAGATGTGTATGAATTGGTCTTTTGGGCTTGATTGTAGCCTACTTGTTTTAAATATATTGTCAAATAAATCAAATCAAAATAAAAAAAATCATGATGATGGCTTTGAGTATTCTTCTTTAGGTATATTTAATGAGATCATTATTAATGTCCTCTCAGGGAGTATTAGCTGTGATTTATTACAGGAAACAGATGTTAATGGAGTAACAAAGGCTTTTGTGTTTCATGACAACAAACTTTCTGAACACATGCACAAATCCCTCCATAATGACAGATCAGTGTAGATCTAGACAGATCAGATAAAAGCCTCCAAATCTCGACCTTCACCTGACTGCAACCTTTACTGAGCAGTCCGTATCAAGATTTAGCATCATTTGCCCCGAGAGCACGATTAAGACTGGTTATGAGCCATATGCAGTCTGCAGACGCTCCACACACACACACACACACACACACACACACACACACACACACAGTGTTTCACTGAAAGAATCCAATCGAAACACAAGAAGCTCTGAACTTAATAAATAAAAAATCCATTCTGATGTCAAAGGAGACCGATGAAGTGTACACTTTCTTTAGAAATGGTCTAAAGTGAATTTTAAATATTTGAAACATTCAAAAAGTGTTAAATGCATAATTGCTGTCGCTATATTAATGTATGTTGACTGGGGAAAAAATGCATATGATAAAAGTATAAAATAAAGGAGATTGAGTCTATATCTATATTTCAGGTCTCCTTAATAATGATTCTGAATGATTGCTTATTAATTTGTTTATTTATTAATTTTTTGACATATCCATGTAAATTTGAAATGACTCCTATATATTAGATTTCCTTGTGTCTTCTGTCTAAAAACAGAAAATCATCTAAGTATGATATTATTGATATAGATATGAAATTAGGTTGCAGTATTATTAGTATTAGTATTATAAGTTCATCATTTTATAAGATGTCATTGTGTGTTTAAAAATATATATATATAGGTAGAATAAATACAAAATGTTTTAATAAACTTTTAATACATATTATTCACACAATTATATACTGTATATAGTCACAGCTGATGTCAGATATTCATTTATTAACATTAAGAAAATTAAAAACCAGCCTGTAATGAAACTCATTTCAGCAGTAAGGGTATAGTTGCAGGTTTGTTTAACCAGTTTGTTGACAGATGCTTATGCTAAACCGGATTAATAGTAAAATGGTCTTGTGCCGGCCTGATTAATGGCCAGAAGATCTGGAGGGGGATATTATTGTAATAAGGTGCTCAGAGCTGCTCCAGGGTCACAGAGGAGACGGTGCAACCGCGTCCAGATTAATTAAGGAGGTATTAGTCAGTCGGGATTGTGGTGGATTCTGAAGCGATTTAGGAAACATGCATCTCGAAATGTCTCCTCATGTGATAGTGATTTCCACGGCCTAAGCACCTCGCTCTGATCAAATCCCAATTAAAGACAGTATGACAACACCAAAGGCCTCTGCTCAATTTATCACATACAGCGCCTGAGCAACCCAAACACATTAGTGCATCTTTCTGTCCTGTATGGACAAATGCAGCCAAGAAAATGCATTAAAATAAACTAAAATCAGAACTGGCTCGACTGTTCAGAGTTTGAGCAAAATTTAAGCAAATTTTTTTTTTCTCAATTCTAGTTTTGGCACAGAATAATATTTTTATAACTATTTAGATTTTTTTTAATTAAGATTAATTTTCACCAACATGGATGCAGGTATTAAGGGTTACAAAGATAGACAGAATATTTATAATATTTATAAAGAACAATTATAAATATATTTTAATGACTAACATTTCTGTTAAATATTATTTTTAATTTAAATGTATTTATTATTATTAATAATAATTTTCTTTTCAAACAAAATTTTGTATTTTACCTCTAACATGCCATCTTTACTCAACCAGAAATGATCTGCAATTTGTTTGACAGATTTCATATACAAATGTTATTCTAAGTTATTATAAGTGCAACTTATTTTTCAGAAAATGCATCATGTGCACAATTTGACAATTACAAAAAATAACTTGCAACGCCATCATATTCTTATACAAGCAAATATTTTAACACAAGAGATTAATTGTTTAATTTTTCAGACGTGGATAGTGCATGCACTAAAAATGAAATTAATTTATTTCTGCATCATATGATATCTAAAATAAGAACAAAAACGTGCATTTACATACGTTTGAAAGGTTTCATAATATATCTAAGCAGACGGTTCCACTTTTCTTATATTAGGAACTTTTTAAGAACCTTTTTCCACGGTAAAGAACCATACAGTATGTGGGATGGAAAGGTTGCATCTTATTATCACGTGCTGTCTCCAGCAGAACGCTTTTCACTGGCTGCATCGGGTTTCCATTCATGCAGCAGAATGAAATAAGTCTGTGACAGTTAATGTGCTCCACAGTTAGTCAAACAACCCGATCATCCCGTCAGTTCCTCCGCGAACAGCCCCCCGCCGAGCGGCTAATGACCGAGGCGCATAATCCTCCCCAAAACAAGCGCAAAGATGCGCATTCAATCTCTCTATAAATAGGCTTGATTCCGCCGCTCCTCCTTTACTAGAACTGGAAGACACCGCCGTTCCGCGATTCCCCCCAGATCCTACCGGGAAGTCGGTCGCTTTAGAGGTGTGTTATATAACAGGTGCATCCCGGAGTGATCGTGAAGCGGAACTTGCGCGCGCAATGGTGATATAAACCGACGCGCCAAACGCAGCTCTAAACCCCAGCCATGTTTCCTCTGCCGCTGTTCACACCTGAGCAGGTGGCTCGAGTCTGCGAGAATCTGGAGGAGACGGGAGACATGGAGCGCTTGGGGCGCTTCCTCTGGTCGCTGCCCGCCGCGGTGCCCGGTTCCGCCGGAGAGCTGCTCAACCGGCACGAGTCGGTGATGCGCGCGCGCGCTCTCGTCGCCTTCCACGGCGGGAACTTCGAGGCTCTCTATCAGATCCTGCAGAGCCACCGCTTCACCCGGGAGTCCCACGCCAAGCTGCAGGACCTGTGGCTGGACGCGCATTACCGCGAGGCGGAGCGGCTTCGGGGGAGGCCCCTGGGGCCCGTGGAGAAGTACCGCATCCGGAAGAAGTTCCCCCTTCCTCGGACCATCTGGGACGGAGAGCAGAAGACGCACTGCTTTAAGGTGAGACACACGGGGAACATGCACGCTAAAAAACGCTGGGTTAAAAACAACCAGACTTGGGTTATTTGGCAACCCAGCGCTGGAGGATACACGTGTTGGGTTACTTTGACCCAGCTGGTTGGGTTAGTGCTTTTTGAAAGATGAGGGATGTGCAGTGACCATAAATCCAAACTCCCTCATGTTTCATCTTCTTTGAAGAACAGCAACACGTGGAACATTTCCTTCGCCTTTGTTTTGGCTCGTAACTCATGCATTTCAATTACATTTTAAGTTTTCTAAAGAAATTCAAATGCACAAAATACAGTGGTCTACAAAACTAATTCCAAGTATCGACTTTCTGAAAGGTTTTTAAGATCACACGAAATATAAATTCTACGCTGATTCAATTATTTAACCTAGAAACCATTTGTTACAGTGTAACTTAAAGTCTAACAAACTCTAAGTGACAGAAGCACGCTGAAAAAGCAATGCTTCAGATCAAAGTGTGCATGAATCAGGCTTTGCATCTGATTGTTTGTGCACCAAAATGTTTCTTCATCTAAAACACAAGTGATACTTTTTCTGCCTCAGTTCTAACCGAATGAGACAAAGACATTTCGAAGGCCTGACTGAGAAATAGCTCTACATTTTCACTTTTAAAGTGTATTTAAACAGTGGCAGTGCAAACAAATGAAGGCTTAATTGCTCCTCATTCTCCACACTACAATGCAAACCCAGCATCTATGACAGCATGAGAGACTTCTTAAGCCTCTTGAGCCGAGGACCACCTGTGGCATTTAAGCTCTCGTTCCCCATGATGACTTTCTACCTTTTCACCCTGCTCCAGATTAACTCACAGCTAAACTGCTTTGCAAAGCCCTTATAACGATTCCCTGAGTCCGTGATTGTTTTTGCAGACCGGCCGAATGTGAACTGAAACGGAAAGTGGATTATAAAGTGGTTCACTTCACAAAGGTGCAGGAAATGCTTGAAGTGAAACGTAATCACTGCAGCAGACGGTATATGATCACTAGCCTCTTAGCACACAAACTGGGATTGACTTCAGCACAATAACAACTTCTGCCCTTCTTAGCTTGGATTTCCAAGGACATCGTGATGAAATATCAACTGTTGCATGATTATGAGTGTATACTGTGAAGCTAATTACAACAAAGCAACATTATAAACATTGCATATGAAGGAAAGGTGTTTTTTAGATGAATAACACTGGTTAATGTTGATGCTACTTGCATTGTTTGTTTTTTTTCTCAGTGTAATGAGACTGATCCTCTTTAGCACCCAGTGTTTCTTCAGGTTATAGCGATCTATAAATACATCCTCACCTGCAGACCGATTATTTGAAATGTGCTTTAATTAGATATAATGCTGTTATCCATCTCAAGCTTTTTAAAAGACACTAAGCTTCACCAAATGTGACCCTGGAACATGAAACCAGTCTTAAGTAGCTTGAGTAGCAATAGTTAACAGTACATTGTATGGGTCAAAATTAGCCATTTTTCTTTTATGCCAAAAATCATTAGGATATTAAGTAAAGATCATGTTCCATGAAGATATTTGGTAAATTTCCTACCGTAATATCAAAACTTAATTTTTGATTAGTAATATGCATGGCAAAGAACTTCATTTGGACACGTTTAAAGATGATTTTCTCAGTATTTACCCCTTATGACTGGTTTTGTGGTCCAGGGTCACAAACATGTTATTACTGGTCATTTCTAAAAAAATTGCACAAAATCTGATGATTTATGCAAAAAGTTTAAAAAAAAAAATGAGTAAAAAAAAGAATGCATTTGAGATTCAGTGATAGTAAAGATTTATATTTTAAATAAATTCTGTTCTTTTGAACTTTGTATTCAATTCCCTGCAAAAAGTATCAGTTTCCACAAAAAAAAATTAGCAGCACAATCAATTTCAAGATTGATAATAATAGTTTCTTGAGCAGTAAATCAGTATAATCAGACTGATCTCTGAAGGATCATGTGACACTGAAGACTGGAGGAATGATGAGCAGAGAAGACCGAAAACAGCAGAAATATTAAAAAACTCAGTATTTTTGAACGATGCTGTAACTTTGAAGTCACTGTCAGTCTTTGGGCTTATTGACAGCTGTGTCTTGTTCTCGTGTTTTTTAGGAGCGAACCCGTAGTCTCCTGAGGGAGTGGTACCTGCAGGACCCCTATCCAAACCCCTCCAGAAAGCATCATCTGGCTCAGGCCACGGGACTCACCCCCACTCAGGTGGGCAACTGGTTCAAAAACAGGAGACAGCGGGACAGAGCGGCGTCTGCTAAAAACAGGTACACAGACGAACATTACAGCTTCACTGTAAAAATGAATGATTACTTGATAACTTGAGATTTGTCTTGAACCTTGAATTTGCCAATTTGTATTTCACTGCTCATTTGGTGTTGCTAATGTTAGCCAAAACCACTAAAATCATTTTCATTATTCAAACTATGATTTAAGTAAAACAAAATATGAATAGCAAGTAGAAATAAAAGCACATAAATGTGAAATGTTGCCTCAACCGCTAACTGTAACTAGTTAATGTACAAAAATTACATTACAATGACAAATAAAAAATTAAGGCTATATTAGAAATATATATAAAATCCTATAAAAATTTAAAAAGCACATTAGGAAATACTAAAATTTTAGAAAATATAAAAGATTTATGCATACATAAATTAAAGCTTATTCAATGTTTTAATGAATACTATAATAATGTATTAAATATACTAAATATAAGACATTACATGGTATTAAATAATGTTAATTAATGCATTAACTAACAGTAAGCAATACATTTGTTGCAGTATTTTTAATCTTTGTTAATGTTAATTAATACAAGTGTTAGACTGTTCTTTGTTAATTCATGTTTGTTCAGGTCCATTAAGTCAAAAGCACTGTAAAAGTATTCATGTGACTATATAGTTACATTTTGGAGGATTTCTGACACAACTATTGAATAGCTTCAGAAGGATTAATAAAGTGCACACGATTATATGGACTTCCCTTATGGTCCTCTTAAAAAAAAAGTTTTTTTTTTTCATGAAGAGCCATAGAACTTATTCAATTCCACAAAAGGGTATTTTTAGTGGAATTTTTTTAATTTAATTTTTTTATGGCTCAGAAAAACAGCAAGGAGATCTGTAATAAAATAATCCATGTGACATGAGCTATGAGATTACTTTTTGTACGCAAAGAAAACAAAAATAACTACTTTATTCAACAATTCGTCTCCTCCGTGTCACTCTATAGCGCCATTTTGGAGGGTATCACATGCGTAAACAACGTATGCAACATACAGTATGTACACAGATATGTTAGTTTACGTTCAGATCAAAGTGTAAACAGCGTAAACAGTGTATCCAAGTACATACGTTGCCTACGCATGTGATATTCTCCAAAATGGCGCTATAAACGGGTGCACATAATTGCGACCAAAATAAAAAATGCGTTATATAAATATGTTCTGACAGTGCATTTGCGTACCGACATGGTTGACAGCTGTTAATACACAATTACCATTTTGGATCACAAACTGTACTATCTACGTTTTATTTTCAACCTGAAAGCATAAATCTAGGCTGTTTTCAAAGCACAATGCAAACCTGTGACATGCGTCCACTGACGCTCTTTAATCAGCAGCAGCGCTAAAACCGGAAGCGCGTATACTTACTTCCCGGAAACCCGCCAAAATAAAAGCCTGCTTTTTAAGTTTGAATATGATGAAAATGCTTTTATTTATTTATTTATTTTTAGACTCTTTTATCCAAAGCGACTTAAAATTGGGGATTACATAAAGCGATTCTTCTTAAAAAGGCAAAGAAAGAAAGTAGTAGTAAATATTAGCATTTTATTTTTAAGTTTACTATAAAATAAATGTATTTGTATTTAATTCTAGGACTGCCTTTTATTTTTAATAATATTATCATACACTATTATTTTATTTTTTAAAAACTAAATAAATAAAGTACAATAATATTATAGGCTACCTATTATTACTCCATTTTTTAAAATAGTTTTTATAGTGTTCCTGTAGCTCAACTGGTAGAGCAATGCGTTATCGAGCGCAAGGTTGGGGTTTCAATTCCCCGGGAACACGTGATAGGTAAAAATTGATAGCCTGAATGCACTGTAAATCACTTTGGATAAAAGGATTTGCTAAATGCATAAATGTATTTAAATTATAGTTATATTTAATGGGTCTCGCTATATGCAGTGTGAGAACCAAACCAAATCTCCAGGTTCTCTTATGAAAAAATGATGTGCGCCCCTGACTATGGAGTGTCACATGGATTATTTTACAGATCTCCTTGCTGTTTCTGAGCCTTGTTCGTGTAAGGGTCAGAGAGCTCTCGGATTTCATCAGAAACATCTTAATTTGTGTTTTCCGAAGGTCGTACTGGTTTTGAAATGACATGAGGGTGTGTAATTCATGACAGAATTTTTATTTTTGGGTGAACTATCCCTTTAAATATAAAGGTTCCAAAAGAAGGGTTTTCACAGTGATGCCCAAAGAGCCCTTCAGTGAACATTTCCTGTTTTCCCGCTTTAAGAGAATGCATCTATGTTGATTTGCATCTCACGAGTAACTCTTTTTCCCTCCAGGCTGCAGCAAGATTCCTCCCGTCATCCCTCGGGAAGCTCTCCTGAATGTTCCTCGGAGCACAACACACACCTCCAGGGCTCCTCACCGCATCGTCCCGGGAGCCCGGGGGAGAACAGCGACTGCAGCTCGGGCACGGGGCCGCGGGGGACCGGGGCCTCCACCCCAGACATATCCATCAGCAGCGACAGCGACTTTGAGTCGTGAAGAACGCCTGCGTTTGAAGCGTCTGGAGAGCTGCTTAGACATGCACTTACAGGAAAAGACTAAACTAAAACTCCCTTTTTTATGTTTGGTCCGTCCTTGACCAAAGAGGAGCTACACGTTTAAGACCGGTCCTCTTAAAAGGCACGTGCCAAATCAGTCTCTTCAGGTTCATTGGCTTTTTTCAGTCGTTCTTATACTCAGGTGGCACACAAATACGAGACATATCGCACAGAAGGATATATATATTGTAGATCACCTTTCATAGCACTACAAACATGGAACGGTTTGATCTGCTTCGATCTTTTATAAGAGTATAGTGTAGGTTGTGTCAGTTGCTTGTGTTAAATGAGGATTTAGGACCTCTGAAGTGTATTACACAAGTATATTACATAGTTTAACTCACGTGTTATGCTGCTGACCTTGCTGTGAATTTCTGAGCCACCGAAAGGTGTTGTAAAAACAGCAGCCGAACAGGTTTCTGTCAACATCTCACGAATCACACATCAACATACTCTACGTTTCATTTCAGTGAACACACAGCTTTCTATGTGCCTACACTCTTCAAACTCATTTACACACCCATATACTCACCGAAGTCACGTGAAGAACGCCACGGTCTTGTCTTCATTTGTCTGTTGTTTGCAGTTTTCAAATAAATGAAATTATTTTTGAAGAGACCCGAAGTGTGAATTGTAGGCTGCTCACAACTTATAACAAGTGCACAATTAACTGTTCGAATAATACAGCTTTACAAAAACTAAATCACCATTTGAAGGAATAAATTAAAATACTGTCATGTCATTACAAACCTTTATGACTTTCTGTAAAACACAAAAGAAGAAAATTTCATACTTGTATAAAATAGATCTATATTTTATTCTAAAAGTAGATTTATTGCATTTATAATATAATATATTTTCACCTGTAAATAATAAGCCACATTTTTTTATACAAAGCAGTTTTCTGTATAAATATGTATATTGCTTTAACATATACATTTTCTCAATTATAAGGTAATATTTTACAGCAATTTAAATATCCGTCTTCTAAAATATAATGCATCATAATTCATAAATAAGTACATTTACTGTATGATAAGTTCAACAATTATTATTATTATTTTTATTATTTTTACTATACATTAAAAAAAACATTGAATTACAAATTTTTAGTGTTTTTCTTTTGTTTACATTATTTATTTTACAGTTTTACTGTAAAAGTTGCTTTGTTAAATAGACTAAAAGTTTTCTCAATTATACAGTAATTTTAAATAACATATATTATCTTATAAAATGTAGCATTTTATTGTATGACGCTGACTCAGTTTTCAAGATTTGCAAGATTTCTGCATTATGTTTCCATTAAATCACATAGAGTTCAACTCTGCAACATAAAAGAAGAGGTAAGAGTCATTATTATAATGGATCTAAAGATCTATGTAAGAAATACATCTGCTGCTATTGAATATCACTGATTTAAATACTGGATACTGATGCACAGGACTGAACAGCAACACTATTTGTGTTGAAATTAATGTTTAAGAAATGTACATAGAACGAAATATACTTCATTAACATTCTTAACTAAACTAAATGACATCCCATCATTCAATCAGACACAAAACCTAGGAATACAGAGATCAAGGACCCCCAAAAAGATAAAAAGACAAAACTGAAATAAAAATATTAAACATATTATATGAAGAAATGAATGAACTTTTGAAATGTTGTAATACCACATTTAAAACAACACAATTACACTGAAATAAAACAGCTAAAATAAACAAAAAGAAACAAAAGTTAGAAAATATAGAAATACTTAAAACAAACCAACGATAAAAATAACAAAAGTTAGTAAAAATTACTAAAACTTAAACTAAAATACAACCTGAAAATATTTAAAATATAATAGAATTCAAAATATGAATAAACATATAAAGCTAATATACTATAAATAAATAACACTAATAATACACATTGTCATTTAACAAGGTAGAAATACAAACATCTCTCATTCATTATAGATTTATTATTATTAAGAATAATTCCATTCCTCGTTTCAATATATCTTTTATTCTACATTGAACTGCCTTATTCGATATTATCTAATCAGTGTTGTGATTCACAGTAAAAAATAAATTAATAAATCTCTAATTAATGGGAAAAAAACCCACTCAAAAAGCAGGCACTGATGCACTCTGTGTATCTGCAGATAGGGGGCAGCAGAGAGCTGGGATAAGTTTCTCATGCATGTACATTATATTTAAACTTATGCAAGCCCATTTCTGCCACTACATAAGAAATAAAATAAGGTCATTGCGACATTTTATCTCACAATTCTGACTTTTTTTCTCAGAATTGCAAGTTCGTATCTTGATTTTCTTGACTTAATAACATGCATTTGCGATATATAGTCAAAATTGTGAGTTTTAAAGTCAGAATTGCGAGCTATAAAGTCACCAATCTGAGTTTTTTTTCTCACAATTGCAATTCTGCCTTTCTTTTTTTCTCAGAATTGTATTATAAAGTCAGATTGCAAGATATGAACCATCTTCTGAGAAAAAAAGTTAATTTTTATTTAGTGGCAGAAACGGGCTTCCATATAAACTTGACTGGGCTTTTTACAGAAACTAAAAGTTTGACTGACCTTTCTTGTGTGCCGTTACCAGACGATAATGGTCGGAGGAGAGAGGCTCTCATCTCATTAACGTGGAGGGTGTTGGTGTGCCATCCAGGCAGCACACATTGACCCCAGGTCAGCATCATCCTCAATTAGACCCTTAATGCTTGACCCTGTGCAGAAGTTGCCCTGACGTATGGTCAGTAATTGGACATATTTGTTCTGCAAATGCAAAAGTTAGGGGACATTTTTATCCAAGACCTCCCGGAGAGACATTTCAGGGTAGATACAACCGAAGCACTTTTTCCGAGGCCATTCTCAGCATGTCACAGTTGTTCCTGCATCTGGATTTCTCCCTCATGTCTTACCGTCCATCTGAAGGTCAGATTTCCTCAAGCTCATCGTCCTCTGTCTGGAGGAAGCACCATGTTCCCGTCTGGAGCGAGAGATCAAGCAGCTGGAGACACTGAGAGACTGTCTGTAAGCTGTTATAACGCTAATGACGCTCATTTATATGCTGGGATGTCTGTATGATTCCCCCTCGTAGAAACACCCTCAAAACTAGATACATTTATATAATAATGTTCAATACTGAGACTTTGTTTAAAGCTTACTTGTAGTATTTTCCCATTAGAAATATATATTTTAAGCATAAACCTTATGCTTAAAACAAGACAAAAACTAATTGCAAATGATAAAAATAAAACAGATAATATAAAAACTAATTCAAAATATGAAATAAAACTATAATAATTATATCGCAATAATACTAAAATAACCCTCATAGTTTAGACTTCATACCATATTGATTATTTCTAATAAGACTGAATATTATTACTGTTGTCTTACTAAACTGAAACACCAAACCTTATCATTTTAAAAAATAAAAATGAATATCTTTTTTCTCTATTTATGAGCTGTTTTAATTTCGATTTTGTCTAACTCCTGGAGATTTCGACCAAACAACTTTGTCATCAAGTATAAATCTTACAATTTTGAATGATGTTAAAATAAAATATAAATATTAGATGAAAAGGTTAAACTTAAAATAACTTCAAAATTAAACTAATACTGAAATAAAAATGTAATCTCTCTCTCCTAATATATATATATATATATATATATATATATATATATATATATATATATATATATATATATATATATATATAAATAATGTGAAAGCACCTAAAATGACTAAGCAAAACCAAACTAAGACAAAATATGTTTTTTTTAGAAATAACAAATAAAATTTATTTATTTATTAATAGTTTTTAATTTTAAACCAGTTATTGTTTTGTCATATTTAACTAAGTGGAGACTTGACACTTTTATCCAAACCAATTCTGCCCTCAAAATATGAAGTCTGAATCACATCATGTAAAGAAATAAATGACAAATAGAAAGTAAAGACACTGAAAGAAAGGTCTGACCTTTTTAAAATAGATCAAAGTAATTTGTTGATCGTGCATATTTCTAATTGTTATTTTTCCAACCAATCCACCAAATATAATTCAAAACAGAAAAAGAGCTGCATAACTACACTATCCTCGCTGCTTGCTGCCATCTGGTGGACTACAAACTAATGCTGAGGTTAATGTGAATAACCCAGAGAGACAGGAGTCAGGCGTTTGCATTCATAACACTGTATGTTTAATACTGCATGTCAGTGAACAAGGCAGTACACATTCAGAGAAATTAATCTGAGCGAGATGATGCCATATGAAGCATATTGTTCACTCATGCATCACAATGAACCGCATCACAAACGAGCGCATGCATCGGCCACGAGTTCAACTGATCGCGCGAGAAGAAGCATCGAAGTCATCACCAGAGCCCCATCAATCATAGAAGAAGCATTACATAAGAGCTGCACAGTTCACTGTAGAAAGAAAGCATCACATCGTCACATTCAGAGAGAGGGAGTCTGGCGGGAGATTCGCGGGAAACGCTGCCGTGTGTGTGTGTGTGTGTGTGTGTGTGTGTGAGTCCAATGATCAATCATTCAGAAATTATACATTTGCATATTATACCCATACATCACCATTTCATTGTAATAGGATAAATAGTGTTAGAATAAACTAATATGAACCAAAATATTAGACATTTTGACACTGATGTTCAAGCCTGAATGATTGGTAATACTAATAATTATATTTATGTGTGTGTGTGTGTGTGTTTATTATCAAAAACAGATAACTAGTTTTGATAAAAATCATGATTTATGAAATTTATTGTTTTCACGTTTTGATTGTGTTAGATTACTTATTTTGTATTCATTATTATTTAATAATAATAATAATAATAATAATAATAATAATAATAAACAAGTGCAGTTTGATTTATATTAATTGCAATGCGAGATAAAAATATAATAATAACAATATCTATTTATTTGGAGTTGAACAGCAGTGCAAAAATGTCCCACAAAAATAAATAAGAAATGTCAAAATTAATTCAATTAAAATGCAAAAACTATGTGATTGCATTTTTAAATGCAAGTATACTTTTAAATACATTTTTTAAAATTTAATGTTGTAAGGCACACACAACTATTGATACTACTAGAATTATCTTTTGTCAAAACTGTTTTTTTTTTATGGTAACGGTTACATTAAATGCTGTGTAATAGTTAGTCATTTAAATGGGTTATTAATTCCGGTTCAAACAATAAAATCTTTTGTAAAAATCAGGCATTTTTCAGGCACAAACGCCACCGTTTCATGCATATGCCCCTGGTTTAAAACTAAAGCTTGGTCATGTTGAGAATCACATTCCTCTCCTCAGCCGAGAGGGAAATTCATCCCGACTTAACAAAATTTGCTTCCCAGTATGAGCTGAGTTGTGGGCAGCTCCTGACAGTTTTATCTGCCCACCGTGAGCTGAAACCAGAGCCGCACACAACTCACAATATCAGAGCCGAACACAACCAGCTGCTTCTTTGGAGTCTATTTACACGAGTATTCACAAATGATCATAATGCCACGTTTACTACATCCTTCACACAATGAAATAGTCTTGCTTTCTGAAGAATATGAAGGAAAAAAATCTAATAAACACAAATATCAGGCCAGTGGTGATCAGTTAATAATGTTCAGCGAACAAAACAGCCAGAGCAGTTCAAGTAAAACTGGTAAGACTCACTCCAGAATCACACTGTATTCACACTGGAAGCGTGTCGCTGTCCACACTGGAGGTGCTGAAGCTGCACGGCATCTCATGAACAGATACACATACAGTACATACGCAATACAGGTCAATGTTACAAGCTCAGCAAGAGCAAAATTAAGAAATTACTTCTTTTTGTCAGCAAAGATGCACTGAATTGATCGTTTGATTGACACTTATGTCTCAAATAAAAGCTGCTCTATTTAACTTGCTATTTAGCAAAGAATTCAGAAACATTAAGGTTTAACATAAATATTAATCAGTTTTCAGCACTGATGATAATCAGAAATGAATTATCATATTACACTGACTTCTGAAGATCATGTGACACTGAAGACTGCAGTAATGATGCTGGAAATACAGCTTTGATCACAGGAATAAATTATACTTGAATATATATTCACACAGAAAACGGTTATTTAAAATTATAATAATATTTCAGAAATATTACTGTTTTTACTGTATTTTTTAAAACATAAATGCAGCCTTGGTGAGCAGAAGAGATAAAACATTAAAATACCTTTACCTTTTCGAATGGTAAAAATACAAACACATATTTTAACGAAATAAACTGGTGTACAAAGGTATTTTTGAAATAGACGTTACATATGAAATTATCATATTTGCCTATTTCTCTAATTTGCTAAACCGTGTTTATTAAAAATAAATGAATCAGCATTTCAGTGAAGTTGATGCATTTGGGATCTCGAGCTACAACGGAGCTTCAAATAAAAATCTAAACATCAAAAATAAATCAATAAATAAATTCCAGATTTTATGTAATCTTATGGGCACCAATGCAGAATAAAAAAACAAATATCTATCAATTAACATGTATGATATTAGTAAATAAGTTTTTGTATTTCAGATGAATGAGAGCATGAAGTGAAAGTGCAGTCCAGTGTAAACAGCTCCAGTGATTCAATGCAGCATGCTACATGCGTCCAGTGCAGACACAGTGCCGTTACTCAGATGTGCACATATACTCTTTAAACATTACTCATTTTTATTTAGATTTTTTTTGTGTGTATAGTCAACACTTTGGTATTACTCTGCAATGCACACCTCTGCAAGCCAATCGATAAGTGACGGTTTGGCAGATATTGCTTTTTGCATTATTACCAAGTATCCATTTGAAATGCTATTGTGCTTTCTGATTACACGCGACACACCCAAACACACAAAAATAATCACCATCATCCATAGAACTGAACACATGTACAGCATTCAAATACTTTATGACATCCATAATCCTCTTGCCACCGACGTGACAACAAATATAAATGGTAAAAGTCACATTGTGCACCTGCGTCTCTTCACTCCTCGCACACCGACTCGCCCAGATCTACAGCGCCTCCTCTGGTCAGTCTGCGCATCTTGCTGAAGTCGTGATCGGAGCGGAGGTAAGACAGCGACACTGCCTCGTGCATGCCCAGCTGATGTGGCTGAATATGGGCCGGCAGAGGACGCATTTCCCCTTCACTCCTCCAGAACAGACAGTAGTGCTGCGGCTCCGTCACGCCGAACAGACCGGCGCAGGTTTGGGATAAAGCCTCCACATTTTCCCCTGTCTTCCAGAGGAGTGTTCGCACTCCACTACGACAGTCGTCCTGGAACAACACTCGCACAAACCTCTGCACTCCGGCAGGAAACAACAGAAACAAACACAAAACACACATAGCTGATTTAAAGGAATAGTTCCCAAGCTGAAAATGATGAGAAATGTAGCAATGGATGCTCCGCAGTGAATGGGTGCCGTCAGAATGAGAGTCCAAACAGCTGATAAAAACATCACAATAATCCACAAGTAACTCACAAGCCCATATTCTATAATAATGCATTATCCATTTCAAAAATCCTCTTAATTCAAAATCCATCAGCGTTATTTGTTATGATTATGTTGCAAACGGTACCTGATTTGTGCATATTTCTCTCCTTATTCAGAGCACTGGAGAAATCAATATTATTGACGCATATTATAGCTGGAACAAATGGTTTAAAGTTAAAAAATGATCTTAATGATCACTTTGTTTCCTACAAACACACATCTTTCACTTCACAAGTCATTAACTGATGGACTGGAGCGCTGTGGATTATTGTGATGTTTTTATCAGCTGTTTTTTACTCTCATTCTGACGGCACCCATTCACTGCAGAGCATCCATTGGTGAGCAAATGAAGCTACATTTCTCCAAATCTGATGAGGAAACAAACTCATTTATGTCTTGGTTGGCCTGGAGGGGCGTCCCTTTTCAGCATATTTCCATTTTTGCATGAACTATTAAACTAGTAAATAAATATATAATCAACCAACTGTTTATAGTGTTAATACAGTTTCAGTGTGCATTACTTAACTGTTCACACTATTAAATGTTTAATCAAAGTTGTCCTAAAACCTAAAACCAAAACTTGTTTGATGAAATTTTTTGATCCTCTTCAAATCTCGACCACTTGTATTATAAAATATTATTACAAGTCAGTTGATTTGGACCTACCATCCCTTTAAAAATTCCTTTTGACTACACGGAAGACAAATCCACAACAGTAAATTATTAAATATAAAATGTAAAAGAGGAATAATATATATATATACATAAAAATATGTATATATGGTTTTAACCTGTTTCAGCTGATTGTCTTTCTGTGTCTTGGCTTCTTGGCCCCGCCTCCTGCTCCACTCCCTCAAGTACTCTTGAGCCTCATTGGTTATACTGCAGGTGGGCGTGGCCCCAGGCTTGTTCTGGATCAGACATAGGCTGGCATACACACTCGTCAAATAATATCCACCTACAAACAAACAAAAAACATTAAAACTCCTCAATCCAGGGTCATCAACAATGAACACTTCTAAATCGAAGAAAATCTGAATTCATAAAGAGAATACATAACTAGTTTTAAAGCGTAGGTAGATCAACTGGATTACATAATTCATAAGACTTTATGGAAGTCTGCTGGGTTTCCATGGTAACAGCAACTTGTGATTGCCGTTGCTGTGTTCAGGTAGTGTAGTTCTTCACTGGGAGTACGGCTACTGAAGTTGATGGAGATAAATGATAAATGATGTGGAAATCACACCCACTCGCAGCTCGGAGCTCAAGGTAGGTCTGTCTTGAAAGGTCTGTGTTTTATTATAAAAAATCACGAGTTTCATGATCTTTAGAGCTGATTCATTTTTAAATGAAATTATTTTGATTTACATTTTCCTGTAATTAATGTAAAGTTGCTTATTTATAATTGCCTTTGTATATCCCTTTGATTCTGTTCCTCGCAGTCCGGGATTTTGTGAAGGATGCATGCAGTACCTGTTATCTAACAAATTATCTTACACGTTAGCATAAAAGTGCTTGTCTGCTCAATGGATCGGTTAGAATTGAGTCTAACAAACATGGATTTTAGACATACAGTAGTCTGTTTTTGTTTATTTCTAAGGCAAATTCTCCTTTACCTTCTCCTGTCAGCCATGACGGCTCAAGCAGCTCCATCATGTACTCTGTCTCCAGCAGCAGTTGTGGGATGTTACATTGAACTAGCACGTAGGACAGCGCTGGTAGGAAGTCCTCAGACCCCACGTCCTGATCTGCAAAGAAGAAATACGTCAAGAAACTTAATTCCCTTGATGTTTTGACATATAAGGAAGATGTCACTGTACTATAAAAACATCCTGTATGTTTCAGAAAACTTTCTCGTCAGTCTAAAAACAGCTTATATTAAAGGCAGTTTAAAAAAATTACACTGCTTTTGGAATTTACAACGTTATGATGTAATAGTGTGGATAAGCTCCGCCTCCTCAGAAGAAGATCAACGCCTGCTTCTACATCACTGCCTGTTTAGCTCCGCCCACGGATTCTCACATGTAGTGTGAATAACAAGAGAGTCAAATGCAGGACTATGCAGAAACCAAACTAATAAAGATGCTCTAAAGACAACAAGACGCTGTGCAGGGCTTAGCTGTGGAAAAACTGTGCATTGCCTTCCTTCTGATCCCAGCGTTAGGAAACAAGTAATTAACTTTATTTTAAATGAAGATCAAGACCACATCAGTAAGAACTTGGTCCTTTGTTCTCTTAATATTACCACGGATTAGTTTACAAACAAGGCACAATTCGATGCAGGATTTTCAGAAAGAAATCAACACAATTGTAACAACTCTTTTATTACGTTATCACTATTGCTTTGTCTTTAAACAGATCGTTTGAAATGATCATTTAATGCATTTTTAACCTAAATCACTGAAGCGTTCATCTGTGTAGGATGTGGCTGTCAATTATACATAACTGTTAGCCAATCACAGCAGTGGGCGTTTACTTCCGAGTCTGAATCTGTCATGCCTATTCAAACAAAGCATTCTGATGAGGGGGGTCAAAAACAGGACAGACGGAAAATAAAGAAAAAAGCCAATTACAAATTCTTGATAACATTATAAGTGGACCTCAGAGAACAGTATGAAAAAAAAACCAAGAGGCAGTTCATGACCCCTTTAAATTAACAGTGAAACAGCGAAAGTTGCCCTAAAGATGACAAACCAGTATCTAAATCTTTGCTCACCAGGTTGTGTGCCCATGGCTTTGTACACACTCTTGCACACCTGCAGCAGAAGCAGCACTTTGTCAATGGGCGAATGGCTGCGCTGCATCAGTGTGAGCTTTGCCTTCGCTCTGTCCATGCCGCGAACGTCCAGGACGCCGACTCGTACAGCCAGCCGCTCCAGTGCGCCCTCCTGGTAGGCCAGCAAGCTGTCTGTGATCTTCTGTAAGGAGCCGTCCTTAGTGTGGAGGGAAACGAGCCTCTGCTGCAGCTGAACCTTCAACGGCTTCAACACGCAGCCAAACAGAGCCTTTTCCAGGGCAAGATCTGTGGGTCACATAACAGGAAATATGCATCTTTTATTGTTGGTAAAGCACATGGTGTTATTTAAACCTGTAAAGTAAATTGTCCCTGTGAAATACTGTGGGTGGATTATTTCTGAATGATAACAGTCTCTTTGTGTGCCAGTTACATTATTTGCTGGCTTTGTATGGCCTTGTCAGGGACTGAAATATAGAATGGAATTTTTAATAGACAATGTTAATGATTTTAAATTAATTTCACACAACGTTGATGCTATACTTTATAAATAATCTGTATCTCAATGTTTTATTGTGGTGCAAGGCCTTGGCCTTTAGACTAACACTGTAAATGCATTACTATGCATGCACATTTTTCTGTCAATGCTGCCAACAGAGCATTACAGATCTTTTATTGAACCCAAAATATTTCTTCATACATTCATTTCTAATTTAATAATGCTTTGATCAACCAAAATGAATGCTTACGTTTTACACTGATTTGGCAGAAAATTAGAAGATATGGCACAGATTGCATAATGGCCTACTCCTGTTTGGCTAAAGCTATTTGAAACGTGCACGTTTTCTCCTGTAGCTCTGTATAAACATGGTTATGTCTTTGGTAGTGAACACAAAGGCACACAGCTACTGAGCAGCTTGACGAAAATAAATAAGCTCTGTTCAATAGCAAATTAATGTTTGTACAGCAGAAGAAAGAGCCAGACACATTACAGCAAACAAGAAAATCTGTGCACTGATCAAAATCTCCTCCCCATCCCTCCTTCTATATCTTCTCTCTCTCTCCACACGCTTCCTGAAGTATGCGTGGGAATGTGCTATGTGCTAATGATAAATGCAAAGTGGAAAATGCGAATGCCTCCACCAACATCTGAAACAGCATCCATCTCCAGGGATGTGGCCAGCTTTTAGATTTCTTGCTTTGATTTGGGGGAGATATCTCATAATCAGCTCATAATCCCAGCTATGCAGGCTTATAAAGTATTGGATGTTCTTATTTGACTGATGTAATTGTTCTGCAGTATAAAAATAGAGCTACAGTAACTTAAACTTGTGTCTTAAGCTCTGCTGTGCTGCCAGAAGTTAGCATGCTGCATTAACGCAGCATGCTACAGAAACTCTGCAAAGAACATTTTTGGAAATATATACAATTTTACAAGTGCACCATAGAACAGCAGTCATCATCTCACACCAAAACTGTTAAAGCTGTGCTAATAAAAGCTACATATAACATTGAAATTCAAACATGAATGCTATTTCCCAGAAATTCATTATTTTAAAGGATTCTATGAAACCAATCAAATCTTTTATCCACTCCAGTGGTTTTTAAAACCTACTGATTGGATTCCATGATGCAATCCATAGCGTTGAGCCGTTTACTTCCTGTAAAAGCCTTAGTGATGTTTGCCAAGTCAAGCATCACAATTAATATTGCTCATGCTTAGAGTTAATTATCTGAACAAACTCCTAGTGCATCCTAGGTGTATTAAACCTACCTTCATTAAAATTAACTTAACTGCACCATTTGTGCTGTGAACAGAACTTGAATGATGCATCATGCTTCTTGTTGATTGTTTACTTTCATGAACAATCAGACCTTCAGTTTCCACCAGACAGACATTAACATGGGCAAATACTCATTTAAAGACATCAAAACGATATTAAAACAGGGACATATTTAAAGACAAGACTATCATGAGGATGACCCATCTACAAACTGCTCAGAACATCCAGGCAACTTTCTAGCAATGTCCCACCAACTTAGTCACATTTTATTTAATTAAAAGAAAACAGGTCTACTTTCATTAATATTCTATTCTATATGACTGGTAAAAATTGGGGGTGGTATGGCCTAGTGCAGGGGTTCTCAACTCTGGCCCTCAAGGTCTACTTTCCTGCAGAGTTTAGCTCCAACCCCAATTAAGCACACCTGAACAATCTAATAAACATCTTCAGAATTACTAGAAAGTTTACTAGAATTACTAGAAGAGTTTGATAAAGGTTGGAGGTAAACTCTACAGAAGGGGTGGGGAACGTTGATCCTGGAGGGCTTGTGTTCCTTCAGAGTTTAGCTCCAACCTTAATCAAACACACCTGAACAAGCTAATCAAGGTACAGGTAAACAGGTTGGAACTAAACTCTGCAGGGAAACAGGCCCTCCAGGATCGACGTTCCCCACCCCTGCTCTGGTAACCAAAACTTGGAGGTTTGACTTATATTGCATGCAAATGTGAACCCCTTCAGCCCTAACCACCCCGCTCCAAGGAGGACTCAATCCCAGCTCGCCATTATGGCAGGCGGGCACACAAACAAGAATGTTAAAGACCGCAGCCTATAACGGTTTTTACACTCATTCCCTTAAACCTCTATCCCATCCGGGTCACGGCACCAATGTAACCCCTCCGGTCCTAACCACCTTACTCTGAGCAGGAATAAAACCTAGGTCACCAGAACTCAAACCCAGGTCACCAATATGGGAGGTGGCCACACTAACAAGAACGTTAAAGACTGCAGTCTATAGCCTTCTTTACACTGACCCCCTAAATTTCATCCGGGACACTGCACCAATGTAACCCCTCCGGTCCTAACCACCTTACTCTGATCAGGACTCAAACCTAGGTCACCATGACTTGAACCCAGGTCGCCAATATGGGAGGCGGGCATACTAACAAGGACGTTAAAGACTGCAGCCTATAAAGGTCTTTACACTCATCCCATTAAACCTCACTCCCATCCGGGTCACGGCACCAATGTAACTCCTCCGGTCCTAACCACCTTACTTTGAGCAGGAATAAAACCTAGGTCACCAGAACTCTAACCCAGGTCACCAATATGGGAGGCAGCCACGCTAACAAGAACGTTAAAGACTGCAGTCTATAGCCTTCTTTACACTGAGCCCCTAAACTTCATCCGGGACACTGCACCAATGTAACCCCTCCGGTCCTAACCACCTTACTCTGATCAGGACTCAAACCTAGGTCACCATGACTTGAACCCAGGTCGCCAATATGGGAGGCGGGCATACTAACAAGGACGTTAAAGGCCACAGTCTATAGCCATCTTTATACTGACCCCTAAACCTTATTCAGGTCATGGCACCAATGTAACCACTCCGGTCCTAACTGCCTCTCTCTGAGCGTGACTCAAACTCAGGTTGCTGGAATGGGAGGCACTAACCCTAACCCAATGTTAACAAGGATGCTACAGACCAAAGTGGCTAGCGTCAGTTGTAGTGCACCTTCTGAAATCAGGGGAGTGAGGTTTACTTACGCACCTCTTACCAGCTGGTAAAGTTCACTGGAAATTTAACTCCTAACCTTGGCATTGTTAGCATCTGCTCTGCTGTTTGAGATACAGGAAGTAATGCATCAAAACTGGGTCACTGATTAAATCTCAAGTGATGCCTCCTTACCTTTCTCATTCTCAGGCACCAGTGTCTCAATTGGAGGTTCTATTTCTCCTGCTTCCAGAAGGAGACTTTTGGCTTGGGACAGAAATCTTCTCATCCCCTGAAGCAGCTCCACAGCAGAACTATGCTTTGAGGCCTCCATCTCCTGCCTCTGCTTCTCTAAAAAGTCCTGCACCAGCGACCCAAATGTGGAGCGCTTGTCACATGAGAGTTCATCCACCAATCTGGCAACTCTGCGCTCAGGAGCGAACACGCAAACAAAGGCGGCGGTCATGCGGCGCAAAGTCGATGTGGGGTTTGCTGAGGGAAAACGGGTACCACGTGCGGCAGGTGGCCATTGGTGGGCAAGGTCCGCCTGGGCTTCCTCCTCTTCCAGACTGCTGAAGGAACTATTGCTGTCCAGTTCAGCAAGGGAAGGAGCTCGAGTCCTTTCCAAAGCCAGACACACCTCACCATCTTCAGTATCTTTGTTGAGGTTAGTGTTGCCTTGCTGGGGTAAGGAATTACTCTAGAGAACCACACAATGTGGAGGGGGGTAAGGTAAAAAAAAAAAGAAAACGTTATTTTTAGAAAATTGACACTAGGGAAAAACTAGTTTCAAACACACATCACGATCATGACCTTCCAGAACCACAAGTGCAGTGTAGGCACAGTATGTGGAATATCATTATATTGTTTGTAGGAGGCAGTTAAGCAGTAATGGTTATATTTGTGCAAACCTCTTTCCACCCGCGCTAACTACTGCACAGTTGCATGGGGACTGTGATTTAATCCAGTGGTTTTCAGTCCTTGTCCTGGGGACCCATCACTCTCATTTAACACACCTATTTAAGATCATCAGCTGGTTTGAAAGAAGCTCCATAAACTTAAAGGCGTGAGTCAGATAAAAGAGAGCAGTGTGTCCTCGGGACCATGACTGAAATCCAAAAATTTAGCCAAGTAGGATGTGCTGCTGTGTTGCATTTTTTTGGTGCCAAAACAATGTTTCTGTAAACAAAGACACCCTAAACCCTTTCCATATGCAGCTATTAATTATTAACTATCTCTAATATGAGAGTGAAATGAGAGTTGATCAGAATGTTGCTGCTGCTAGAGGGCAATTTCCTGAGTTTAGCTCCAACACACCTGCCCAAAAGTTTCGGTAGACCTTGATTAGCTCACTCAAGTCTTTTAATTAGGGCTAGAACAAATTCTGAAATACACTGATCCTAGCAAACATAGTCTTAACTCCAAGCCTACTCCCACTTTAACCATTAACTAGCCCTAAAAACAGAGATAAATAATAGGTTGCTAATGTTGTTTAAGACCTTTATCCAGGTGTGTGTAATCCTGGGAGGGCAAAGGGAAGGATGAAAGATTCTAGAGTTAAAGCCATAAACACACTGCACGATTTTTGGCTGTCCCAGAGGAGAGATGGCATCGTGAAACAATTGCGACAATTTCTGTGATTGTGGCTCCTAATTGGTGGTCCTGTGTCATACAGTGAGAGAGGTTCAAAGACGGCCATTTTCATGGTCTTGCGACCAAAGACACAGTGTGTTTGCTGGTATGATCCACGTTTACTGACCAGCCAATAAAAATGTGACATGAAATCAACGCGACTTGGCGATAAAACAACATAAAACAAGATCTTATACTTTCCTCTCTTGCCGCTTCCACTTTTTTTCAGCACACATAAAAATACCTCACCTTATCATGCTCTTTTTGTTTACCACTAGTGCATTGCTGATGACATTTCTTCTTCCATAGAAACGTGCATCTTATTGTACAAGTTAATAATAGTAATCATCGTACAGTCTACACACAAATTTATTTACATTTACCAGATGCTTTTTATCCAAAGCGACATACAGTGCATTCAGGCTGCACATTTTTTTTACCAGTATGTGTGCTCCCTGGGAATTGAACCCACAACCTTCTGTGTTGCTAACGCAATGTTCTACCACTGAGCCACAGGAACCATACTA
>NW_020527217.1:0-20830 GCF_003368295.1 Carassius auratus | reverse complement strand
TTTGCTCTAACAAGAATTAATCTATATTTAATTAAATCAATTACATTTTATTTACATTTTATTTGTCCATTTCTGCATCTAAACGCCTAAAAACATAAAACATGATCTATTATACTATTGTTAGCAATTCTTTATCGTCCAATTTTTCTGGTGTACACACTTTTATTTCATAATAAACTTGTTTGTTAGATTATACACAGTTACAGTGGTCTATAATTAAAAATTAACAGGTTTTATTCAAGCTGTTTAGAATGATTGCAGTAGGCTAATTTTTTTAAATGTAATCCAAAAAAAAAAAAAAAAAAAATTAATAAAAAAAACATTGGAAAACAATAACTGTTGTACTTTTTTATACATTTTGTATAATTTCATAGTTTATGCATTATAGTTATAAAAACAAATAAATGTAGCCACTCACATAGAAATAGGCCTTATCCTTTTCTGACAGTTTTTAGGGATTTTTAAAAATCCTAAAAAACCTTATTTGTGCTGCAAATAATAATTTCAAACTCAAAAAGTAAATAGTCAGTTCATGCTTTATAAAGCCTTGTCCCAATATTAATAGTCAGTAGTAAGCAGTTTATAAATACAGCTATAAATAGCTTGTTTTTGGTTTATAAGCACATTTGTTAAAAAGGAGAGTAAAGGATCAGTTATCTTCCTATGAAAAATAAAAAAATAAAAATAAACAAACAACAACACAGATTGATACAGAACTCAGAAATTCTATTGTGGATTTATGATAAATCAGCCTGTAAATGATTTCATACTCCTCCAAGAAGACACAAGTAGTTTCACACCAAACTTTTTTTAACATGAAGCCAATATACTGAGATGTTAAATTGTGAATGGGTTTAGGATAGCTTAAAATGGTGTGGTCATAGCGATTTATTAAAGTAACATAACAAAATACAATAGTTATTTTACTATATCTTTACAATTTTTCATTCCAACTCTTCATATTTTTTTATTACGTAGAAGTCATCATTTGAAGGAAGCACAATAAGTTTCAAAGCTTTATTATGTTCAGGAGCCAGCATAAAATTAAAACTATCATAACATATAAATCAAGCTTGCAATTCTTGGTACCAATAATGGCCACCAGATGGAGCTATATGATTACTTTTAAATAATTATTGTAGAAACAAGTATGATTTAAATCATTTATAGAAATCTTTCAAAGAAAAATAATATGAATTTTATGTATTTTACTGATAAAATGACCCTCACCTAATTAGAATAACAAGCTGAAGTATTGTGAACTGTATATTAAGAATAATTCTTTATAGGCTTTATGGACAGATACGTTTTGAGTGACTCTTGAAGGATCAGCACCACATCCTCTTTTACCACTTTTAAAGAATTTATCTTACAGAACAGGTGCGAATGAATTTTGGATAGCTTGAATGGTTTTGTCGTGGTGATTTTTTTGAAATAACAGTAAAAAAGTAACCAGTAAATGTCTTTTATTTTTGTAAAGTGCAGCTTCTAAACACTTCAAAAAAATGTACATATAGAAGACAAGTCATTCTGAGGAAATATGCATAGTTTCATGACTATACAACACTATATGGATGATAGAAAATTAAAAAACTATCATACATCTGATGTCACTCTGTCCCTCTGTCACAGTGGGTAGTGTGTGTGTGTGTGTGTGTGTGTGCGTGTGTGTTTGTGTGTGTGTTAAGTGAATTAGGTGTGAAACTATCAGGGAGCATTTAGTCTCCAGCGCCAACATTTTACAGAACTGCCACTTTCCTGGAGTCTCAGAATTACAATGTGTCAGGTTCTGAGAGATCTAAGATTCCAAAAAACTATTTAATTAGAATACCATGAAGTATTGTGAAATACTATATATTAAGACTTTATATATAGGCTTAATGAACAGATTTGAGTGACTCATGAAGGACCAGCACCACCTCCTCTTGTCCGATGGTTTGAGGAATATATCTTCCAGAATCTGGGATTAAGATTTAGGTGCTCATTTTTATTCCACCTCCTTTCCTGAAAAGTCTGTCTTGCAGAATTGACTAAAAATTAATCTTCACATGAATTCCTAATTATTTTGCAATTCTTTTTGTCAGTTCTTCTTGACCTGCTTTTTTCTTCTTCTTTTCTGACCTCATGACCCAGTCAGCATTTTTTGTACAATGGTCAAGTCTTAACTTATCCATTTCTGTATTGGCATTTGTGTTTGATATTTCTCATGGGTATTTCATAATTTTCGACTTTACAGTTTGAGTTAAAACTCTTTTTTAGCGCATTTCATCTGTAAAAGAAAACATGGCTAATAATTCTGCACACATGAATATAAGGAGTTTTTCTCTTCCAGCTTTCCTGGACTATTGTATAGCACTCATAAATGATTAAATAAAAAATAATGGTAGTTATTAAGATTGATATGGTCTGGAATTGGTAAAATGTGCTTGGAAAAAAATCACAATAATTTTTTTTTTAATGTTTAAGTTTGGAATATTAACTTACATGAATGAATGCTATATAAATATTGTTTATGTTAACATAATGTTTATAAATGAAATCTTATTGTAAAGTGTTACTAAAGTTATAAATATATATTGTTCTGTGAATGTGATTTTAAAGTCTAGATGATTCGGATTAACCCTTTAACTGCCATATCCTTTAAAACCTCACTGCCAGAGGGATATTGTGAATGCATGTGCCTGCTGGGCACAGTTTACCTGATGCCACCGGGGTGGCGATGGCATTGGTGGCTTGAGCCCGCCATCGCTGCTTGCAGCTATATTATTATTATTATTATTATTAGGGCCCGAGCACCGATGGTGTGAGGACCCTATTGGAATTGCTCCGTTTCTTATTAGGGCTCAAGCCCGAAGGGGCGAAGAGCCCTATTGTTCTTCTAAGGATTATTCTTGTTATTAGGGCTCAAGCCCAAAGGGCGAGAGGCCTATTGTTTTCCTTATGATTATTTTTTATTATTATTATTATTATTATTTTTATTTTTTTCCAACGTCTCGGGGGCTTTTGGGGCCCTTAACGTGCTTAAAAAGTCTTGAAAATTGGCACACAGATTGGAACCTGCGGCCATTAGGGCCGGGCAGAGACTGATACACGGGCGTGGCACAGGGGCTCTACAGCGCCCCCTGGAATATGGAGGGCCATATATCATACATTCTTGCTCGTAGACGTATGAAACTCGGTACACATATAAATCTCATCAATCCAAACAACTTTTGTATTGCATATCATAGGCTCCGCCCAACAGGAAGTTGGCTATTTAGGGTTTAGTATTCAAATTTTTCGTCAAAGTTGTGGGGGCTTTTGGGGTCCTTAACATACTCAAAAACTCTTGAAAATTTGCGCACACTTTGGAATCTGTGGCCTTTAGGAGCCTGCAGAGGCTGGGACCCGGGCGTGGCACAGGGGCTCTACGGCGCCCCCTGGAACACAGTCAGAAATGTTGATGTATAGCTCACACATACTTGCACATATTCATATGAAACTCAGTACACATATAGATCTCATCGTGCCGAACAACTTTCGTATTGCATGTCATAGGCTCCACCCAACAGGAAGTCAGCTATTTAGAGTTATGTAAAAAGCGCATGCTCTGGAATTTGAAATACTTGTCATAGGTTTTTTTCTCGATTGCCGCCAAACTCGGTCAACATGATCTCAAGACACTGGGGATGAAAAATTGCCAGGGGATTTTTGATATCTCGAACGGTTTGCTCGTGGCGAGGCGTTGAAATTATGGCGAGAAATGAGAAACAGGAAGTGTCTAATACCGTCCACATACATTTCCTGATTTTAATCAAACTTCATCAGATTATTCGTTGTATGATGTCGATCGCATATATGTGACTATTAGGAGTCAAAGTTATAGCGCCACCAACTGGCAGAAGGAAGTGTGTCATTTTCAAAATGATTTGAATTCAGCATCTTATTATTACTCGATTTGCTTCAAACTTCATCAGAATAATGTTAAAACACAGCCGATATAAATCTGCAAGGGGGATATTGATATCTAAAAAATTGTTGGCGTGGCAACATGTCAAACTGGAATACTTCTCAGGTGATTTTGAGGCAAATAACATACTTAGAATTTCACAAAACTCTGAACACACATCAGTATTTCTGATAGGAACTTAAATTGTGAATGGATTTTGGATAGCTTGAATGGTTTTTGCCGTGGTGATTTTTTTAAATGACCTTACAAAGGGAATCATTATTGTATTTTTAAATTGCAGCTTCCAAACACGTCAAAGAATTTTTTCATACAGATGAAAAAGTCATTCTGAGGAAATATGCATAGTTTAACGACTTTACAACACTGTATGGATAACAGAAAATTAAAAAACTGTCAGACATCTCATCTCACTCTGTCCCTCTGTTTGAGTATTTGTGCTTCAGACTTCCATTGTCTGAGAGAAATAGCGCCCCTACAGGTTCAATTCCCGGACTTTTACTTTCACTTTTAAATCGGTTAAAAATACAAACAAATACTTAGATTTAATTCACACTGACAAGCTAAACCAACATATCTGATTATTACCGGTTCAGGGCTCATGGATAAATTATTTCTGGCCAGAGATACGTGAGAAATAGGAGAGATGAATCACCGCTGTGATCACGAGCGTCTGGAGTAAAGAGCTCAGAGAAAACGAATTTATTCCTGTTTTAAAGCTTTTAAAAATAAAGTATTACAGCGATATCACACAATCAACCAATTAGAACACACCAAGAGCTAAATTAAGATGTTTTTGAACTGTTTGTGTGAAAATGAAATATTTGTGGCTGCCTATCTGAAATCACCGCCTCCGATCAGCGCGTACAGTGTCCAGCTCAAAACAAACGAATTTATTCTTGTTTAAGAGCTTTTTTAAATAAAATATTACCACAAATGCACACAATAAACCCATTGTAACACAACAAGAGCTAAATGCAGGTGTTTGTGACCTGTTTAAGTGTGCAAGACTATTTGAAAGCGCGACTGGCAGAATAACATATATCTCTCGAGCTGCAGGATTCTGGCTTTCGTCGTACGAACGAACACATAACGGACAAGATTATTTCAAAACACATAATAGCTTGGCGACTATAAACGAAAACAGCCACGTGAACATAAACTGGATCTACTGGATTTGAATATTAAAGTGACCACATTTACCACTTGCTTCTGTATTCAATTTTAATCTATATAAAAAAGGAAACTCATTCGACTTGGCTGCTTTTTTAATGTGTGCGTATTTATTTATTTATCTTTTTATACATTTTGTATAATTTCATAGTTTGTGTATTACAATTATAAAAACAAAAATAAAATTAGCCACTCACATAGAAATAGCTTAGGCCTTAACCTTTTTCTGACAGTTTTAGGGATTTTTAAAAATCCTAAAAAAACCTTATTTGTGCTGCAAATAATAATTTCAAACTCATTTGATACTGACCTATGACATCCTGTGACATTATATTTATTTTAATTTACATAATCTCATGGATGTAACAGTAAATCTGTTCAGCTCACAGATCAATACTAAGCTGTAATGCAAGCAGAACTTTCACAAATGCTTATGAGTCATTTAAGGATTTGATAACACTGTAAAATAATGTCTAATTTGTTAACATTAGCAAATTCATTGATAACACTTTATAATAACTGCACTCATTATTAAATAGTCAGTTCATGCTTTATAAAGCCTTGTCCCAATATTAATAGTCAGTAGTAAGCAGTTTATAAATACAGCTATAAATAGCTTGTCCTTGGTTTATAAGCACATTTATTAAAAATGAGAGTAAGTTATCTTCCTATGAAAAATAAAAGATAAAAATAAACAAACAACAACACAGATTGATACAGAACTCAGAAATTTTATTGTGGATTTATGATAAAGCCTGCAAATGAATTCATACTCCTACTCATACTACTCCATACTCCTTTTTCAACATTATGCCTATATACTGAGATGTTAAATTGTGAATGGGTTTAGGATAGCTTAAATGGTGTTGCCATAGAGATTTATTAAAGTAACATAAAAAAATACAATAGTTATTTTACTATATCTTTACAATTTTTCATTCTAATTCTTCATAATTTTTTATATAAGTAGAAGTCCTCATTTGAAGGAAGCACAGTAAGTTTCATAGCTTTATCACTTTCAAGAGCCAGCATAAAATTTAAACTATCATAACTTATAAATCAAGCTTGCAATTCTTAGTACCTGTAATGGCCACCAGAGGGAGCTATAGGATTACTTTTAAATAATTATTGTAGAAACGAGTATGATTTAAATCATTTATAGAAATCTTTCAAAAAAAAATGAATTGTATATATTTTACTGATAAAATGACCCTTACTTAATTAGAATAACAAGCTGAAGTATTTTGAACTGTATATTAAGAATAATTCTTTATAGGCTTTATGGACAGATAACGTTTTGAGTGACTCTTGAAGGTTCAGCACCACATCTTCTTTTACCACTGTTTAAAGAATTAATCTTACAGAATAGGTGTGAATGAATTTTGGATAGCTTGAATGGTTTTGCCGTGATAATTTTTTGAAATAATAGTAAAAAAGGAACCAGTAAATGTCTTTTTATTTTTTTAAAGTGCAGCTTCTAAACACTTAAAAAAAAAAAATGTACACATAGAAGACCAGTCATTCTGAGGCATATTTCCTCAGAATGACTGGTCTCATGACCCTAGTTTCATGACTATACAACACTATATGGATGATAGAAAATTAAAAAAAACTATCATACATCTGATGTCACTCAGTCCCACTGTCACTGTGGGTAATATGTGTGTGTGTGTGTGTGTGTTAAGTGAATTAGGTGTGAAACTATCAGGGTGCATTTAGTCTCCAGCGCCAACATTTTACAGAACTGCCACTTTCCTGGAGTCTCCAGAATTACTCGGTGTCAGGTTCTGAGAGACTTAAGATTCCAAAAAATGATTTAATTAGAATACCATGAAGTATTGTGAAATACTATATATTAAGTCTTTATATATAGGCTTTATGCACAGATTAGAGTGACTCGTGAAGGACCAGCACCACCTCCTCTTGTTCGATGGTTTGAGGAATATATCTTCCAGAATCCAGGATTAAGATTTAGGAGCTCATTTTTATTCCACCTCCTTTCCTGAAAAGTCTGTCTTGCAGAATTGACTAAAAATTAATCTTCACATTAATTACTAATTATTTTGCAATTCTTTTTGTCAGTTCTTCTTGACCTGCTTTTTTCTTCTTCTTTTCTGACCTCATGACCGAGTCAGTATTTTTTGTACAATGGTCAAGTCTTAACTTATCCATTTCTGTATTGCATTTGTGTTTGATATTTCTCATGGGTATTTCATAATTTTCGACCTTACAGTTTGAGTTAAAAGTCTATTTTAGCGCATTTCATCTGTAAAAGAAAACATGCCTAATAATTCTGCACACATGAATATAAGGAGTTTTTCTCTTCCAGCTTTCCTGGACTATTGTATAGCACTCATAAATGATTAAATAAAAAATAATGGTAGTTATTAAGATTTATATGGTTTGGAATTGGTAAAATGTACTTGGAAAAAAATCACAATAAAACAATGTTTTCATGTTTAAGTTTGGAATATTAACTGACATGAATGAATGCTATATAAATATTGTTCATGTTAACATAATGTTTATAAATGAAATCTTATTGTACAGTGTTACTAATATATATATTGTTCTGTGAATGTAATTTTAAAGTCTAGATGATTCGGATTAACCCTTTAACTGCCGTATCCTTTAAAACCTCACTGCCAGAGGGATATTGTGAATGCATGTGCCCGCTGGGCACAGTTTACCTGATGCCACCGGGGTGGCGATGGCATTGGTGGCTTGAGCCCGCCATCGCTGCTTGCAGCTATATTTATTATTATTCTTCTTCTCCAAAATGAATCGCATTTTTGAGGGCCTAAACATACTCAAAAAGTCATGAAACTTTGCACACACCTCAGAACCGGCGAAAATTTACATCTGATATGGGTTTCAGAAGTGGGTGTGGCAAAATGGCTCGACAGCGCCACCTATACACTTTCAACGGTGTGCGCCTCGAGCTCTCTTTCACGTACATGTATGAAAATCGGTACACATATGTAACACACCAATAGCTACAAAAAAGTCTCCTGGTACGAAATCCGTATCCCAACAGGAAGTCGGTTATTTTTAATAATATGAGCAAATTTTGTGTCATTTTTTGCCATTTCCATGAGTTGTATTTTAACGAACTCCTCCTAGAGACTTATTCAGATCAACACCAAATTTGGTATGCCTAATCTAAAGGCCTTTGCGATGTTAAATTGCGAAGATTTTGAGTTTTCGTCGAAGGGCGTGTCAGTGGCGGCCTGGCGAATTTCGATGATTCGCCACGAAAAATGAAGTTGCTATAACTCAGACATACAATGTCCAATCTGCCCCAAACTTCACATGGTTGATAAGACTCTGGAACTGAACAGATTGACTTGCCCATATTCAGTTATAGTCATAGCGCCACCTATTGGCGACAGGAAGTGTCATATTTTATGCTCCGAAGAACTACTCCTAGAAATGTTATGACATCAATGTCTTTTTTTGTGGTCAGTCTAATTTAAAGGCCTGTGTAATGTTAAACTGTGAAGATCTTGAGTTTTCGTTAAAGGGCGTGTCCATGGCGCCATGACAAAGTTCGATGTCTCGCCATGGGAGTAGAAGTTGTTGTAACTCAGGCATAAAATATCAGATCTTGCCCAAACTTCACCTGTTTGATGAGAGTACTGACCTGCCCACATCTGGAGGCCAATATTCCATTGGGTGTGGCAAAATGGCTCGATAGCGCCACCTATACACTTTCAATGGAGTGCGCCTTGAGCTACGTGTCACGTACATGTATGAAAATCGGTACACATATGTAACACACCAATAGCTACAAAAAAGTCTCCTGGTACAAAATGCGAATCCCAACAGGAAGTTGGTTATTTTGAATTTTCCCGGCAAAATTGGTGTTGTTTTTGCCATTTTCAGGGGTTGTACTTTAACGAACTCCCCTAGAGATTTATTCAGATCAACACCAAACTTGGTCAGTGTAATCTTAAGCCATTTGCGATGTTAAATTGCGAAGATCTTGAGGTTTCATTAAAGGGCGTGTCCATGGCGGCCTGACAAATTTTGATGTTTCGCCATGAAAAAGGAAGTTGCTGTAACTCAGACATACAATGTCCAATCTGCCTCAAACTTCACATGTTAGATAAGACTTCTGCCCTTAACAGATCTACATGCCCATATTCAGTCATAGTCATAGCGCCACCTGCTGGCAACAGGAAGTGTCGTGTTTTACACTGCAAAGAACTACTCCAAGAAATTTTATGACATCAACATTTTATTTTGGTCAGTCTAATCTAAAGGTCTTTGCAATGTTAAGTTGTGGAGATCTTTAGATTTTGTTTAAGGGCGTGTCCATGGCGCCATGACAAAATTTGATGTCTCGCCACAGCAAGAGAAGTTGTTGTAACTCAGGCTTGAAATGTTCGATAATCCCCAAACTTCACATGTTCGATAAGACTCCTAGCCTGAACACATCTGAAGGCCAATATTCCATTATAATGATAGCGCCACCTATTGGCAACAGGAAAATTGGCACATATAAGTGACTTTGACATATTCCACTTATATTAACGATTTGAAATGCATATTTCTCACCTTCACCTTTTTACTAAAACCACACGATTGCGGTGAGCCCGGGTGCGAGGGCCCGTTCATCGCTGCTTTCAGCTTTAATTAGGGCTCAAGCCCAAAGGGCGAGAGGCCTATTGTTTTCCTTAGGATTATTTTTTATTAGGGCTCAAGCCCAAAGGGCGAGAGGCCTATTGTTTTCCTTAGGATTATTTGTTATTATTATTATTATTATTATTATTTTTATTTATTTTTTTCCAACGTCTCGGGGGCTTTTGGGGCCCTTAACATGCTTAAAAAGTCTTGAAAATTGGCACACAGATTGGAACCTGCGGCCATTAGGGCCGGGCAGAGACTGATACACGGGCGTGGCACAGGGGCTCTACAGCGCCCCCTGGAATATGGAGGGCCATATATCATACATTCTTGCTCGTAGACGTATGAAACTCGGTACACATATAAATCTCATCAATCCAAACAACTTTTGTATTGCATATCATAGGCTCCGCCCAACAGGAAGTTGGCTATTTAGGGTTTAGTATTCAAATTTTTCGTCAAAGTTGTGGGGGCTTTTGGGGTCCTTAACATACTCAAAAACTCTTGAAAATTTGCGCACACTTTGGAATCTGTGGCCTTTAGGAGCCTGCAGAGGCTGGGACCCGGGCGTGGCACAGGGGCTCTACGGCGCCCCCTGGAACACAGTCAGAAATGTTGATGTATAGCTCACACATACTTGCACATATTCATATGAAACTCAGTACACATATAGATCTCATCGTGCCGAACAACTTTCGTATTGCATGTCATAGGCTCCACCCAACAGGAAGTCAGCTATTTAGAGTTATGTAAAAGGCGCATGCTCTGGAATTTGAAATACTTGTCATAGGATTTTTACTTGATTGCCGCCAAACTCGGTCAACATGATCTCAAGTCACTGGGGATGAAAAATTGCCAGGGGATTTTTGATATCTCGAACGGTTTGCTCGTGGCGAGCCGTTGAAATTATGGCGAGAAATGAGAAACAGGAAGTGTCTAATACCATCCACATACATTTCCTGATTTTAATCAAACTTCATCAGATTATTCGTTGTATGATGTCGATCGCATATATGTGACTATTAGGAGTCAAAGTTATAGCGCCACCAACTGGCAGAAGGAAGTGTGTCATTTTCAAAATGATTTGAATTCAGCATCTTATTATTACTCGATTTGCTTCAAACTTCATCAGAATAATGTTAAAACACAGCCGATATAAATCTGCAAGGGGGATATTGATATCTAAAAAATTGTTGGCGTGGCAACATGTCAAACTGGAATACTTCTCAGGTGATTTTGAGGCAAATAACATACTTAGAATTTCACAAAACTCTGAACACACATCAGTATTTCTGATAGGAACTTAAATTGTGAATGGATTTTGGATAGCTTGAATGGTTTTGAATGGAGTATATGTGCTTCAGACTTCCATTGTCTGAGAGAAATAGCGCCCCTAGGTGCAATAAAAAAGGGAGGAGACTCTCTTTTGGTTTCACTTTTAAATCGGTTAAAATACAAATAAATACTTGGATTTAATTCACACTGACAAGCTAAAGCAACATATATGATTATTACCAGGTCAGGGCTCATTAATAATTGATGTGTGGTCAGTGATACGTGAGAAACACGAGAGATGAATCACCGCTCTGAGCATGAGCGTGTGGAATGATGAGCTCAGAAAAAATGAGTTTATTCTTGATATATAGCTATTAAAAAGAAAGTATTCCAGCGATATCACACAATTCACCAATTAGAACACACCAAGAGCTAAATTAAGATGTTTTTGAACTGTTTGTGTGAAAATGAAATATTTGCGGCTGCCTATCTGAAATCACTGCCTCCGATCAGCGCGTACAGTGTCACAAGTTCAAAACAAACGAATTTATTCTTGTTTAAGAGCTTTTTAAAATAAATTATTGCCATAAATGCACACAATACACCAATTTTAACACAACAAGAGCTAAATGCAGGTTTTTGTGACCAGTTTAAGTGTGCAAGACTATTTGAAAGCGCGACTGGCAGAATAACATATCTCTCGAGCTGCAGGATTCTGCCTTCCGTCGTAAGAACGAACACATCACGGACAAGATTATTTCAAAATACATAATAGCTTGGCGAATATAAACGAAAACTACTTGATTTTAATATTAAGTGACCGCATATACCAGCTGCTTCTGTCTTCAGTTTTAATCTATATAAAAAATGAAACTCATTAATCTTGGCTGCTTTTTTAATGTGTGTATTTATTTATTATTTTGCTCTAACAAGAATTAATCTATATTTAATTAAATCAATTACATTTTATTTTACATTTGATTTGTCCATTTCTGCATCTAAACGCCTAAAAAACTAAAACATGCTCTATTATACTATTGTTAGCAATTTCTTTATCGTCCAATTTATCTGGTGTACACTTTTATTTTCATAATAAACTTGTTTGTTAGATTATACACAGTTACAGTGGTCTATAATAAATATTAACAGGTTTTGTTCAAGCTGTTTAGAATGACTGCAGTAGGCTAATTTTTTTAAATGTAAAAAAAAAAATTAAATAAATAAAAAACATTGGAAAACAATAACTGTTGTACTTTTTTATACATTTTGTATAATTTCATATTTTATGCATTATAGTTATAAAAACAAATAAATTTAGCCTTATACTTTTCTGACAGTTTTAGGGATTTTTAAAAATCCTAAAAAACCTTATTTGTGCAGCAAATAATAATTTGCAAAGAAGTATTAATATACTGTAATTTTTGTTGTTGTTGTTGTTGTTGTCACTATAAAAGCAGACCTAAGCCATCAATAGCCTTTACAATGACTTAAAATGCATTATATATAAAAAAACAATGAATATAATAATTTGTTTAATAAAAACACTGTTAAAATACATAATGTAGGCAAATACAAAATAAACAATTTATGTACATGTTATTACAAATGTCTGCAAACGGAACCAAATGCCATGTGGTTGCAGCTGTTACACTTACAGGACAATCAAATCCTGGATTAGGCTATGACTAAACATTTATTTCAAATATTCACTTAATCTTTCATTTTTGGCCACCTTTTTGCCATAGATGACACAGCCTCTATAATTTCTTCAACAAAAAACGTGCATATCACAACCCTTACAAAAATAAACCATGGTTTTATCATAGTAAAACTGCTTAATTTCATTTTCCATGATTTCTGAATGCTTGAGACTGTAAAATAAATTAGAGTTATAATAAAGTTATAGCAACAGGTAAATGTTGAGAGCTACAATTGTAAATTGTAAATAATACAATTTATTCATTCACTTTTTTATTTGATTAAAGTTCTATTTTCTCCCCTATAGTAGGTGTTTTTACCCATCATCATATTTGAGGAAGGGGGGCACAACAATACAAACCTGCTTAGGGCTCCCATTTGGCCAGCAGTGGCCCTGCATGCATGTTCTGTAAGGCTGCAGTGATATGTATTTTGAAGAGTGCTGTACAAATAAATATGAAAATTAATATTTGCGTATATATAGACTATACTGAACCAGCAATGCATATGAATTGTCCTTTAAATACCTACCCGGAATTCTTGGCACTAAAACAAGATAAGTATGTTAAGTGACACTGTTTGTCTTGTTTCACTTTAACCAAACATAAGACTGATGTCATCCATTGTACGAAGGAATGATCCTAACCTTTCCGCTAAGGAGCTAATTTCATCCAGATTGTGATATGCATTTAACGCCATCTCTTGTGTAGCCTACAGGCACGTAGCATCAATCAGAGTTGCTTTGAGCCGTTCGGATGACTACTTTTATTGTTCTTTGTAAGTTTGCATGTTAGTTATATTTAAAAGGTAATGCTTATCACGTTTTATTATTTATTATTTATTTATTTTATAGTCTATAGCAAACAATAACAACACTGCAGGGAGTTGAACCCCATCCTGGTGGTTAACCAGGAGTACCAATACCAGTGTTTTTTTGTTATTATTAGACTATATGGAAAATTACATAGTCTATGAAGAATATTATGTTATTTGTGTAGTATCATAAATGTACAATCTAATGTACCTAAACTAATAACACTGTCATTAATTATGCACACTCACAATACACTGAGCAGAACAGTGAAATTGTGTAAATCTGATAATGGCTTAACAAGAATCCAGAAAAAAGAGATAAGCTCTATCATCGTGGTCCTTGTCTTGTTCACCATAAAATCAGATCTGTACATAACCAAATCAAGTTGAGAAGCAGTTTAGTAAAAGGTAAATATGTTAGCTTTGAAATGAACAGAAAACTCCCTCCTGTGTGCTAAAGTACACTGGGACAACATTGGTGTTTATTGAACAGTCTTTGAAGTTCTTCACGTATACATGGTCTATTAAAGTGCCTTTTTCAGTTGTTGGCTTTTTAACAAGTTGAATAAAACCCTTATCTGACATGAAAGAGCACAGAGATTTTGATTTCAATGCATCATTATTAAAGTCTCCTATAAGTACATTTTTATTGCATAATGAAGACATTAAATTGATCAGTTTACTCAAATTGTCTTTGAAAATTGACAAAGGATATGTTTGTGGTCTATAAACAACAGCGAGTAATATGTCATTTTTTGTAAAATGTGTCACCACGCACTCCAAATTAAGATTAGGGAATGTTATAGTCGTGTTTTCCATATCACATGCTGTATATAATCCAACTCCACCATGTTGTTGGGTTTTTAGATCATTGAAAGGAGGACAATTGCTTGTGTATGACACAGAGCGAGAAAGACCCACAAAGTTGTAATTGTTTAGTTGCACAATATCTGATTGATAGCATTCAGGTAACCATGTTTCAGTTAAGCCAATGCACATGGGCTGCAGCTCTTGAGTACAAATCATCAAATCTTGTTTATGACACCGCAAACTCTGTACATTTAGTAAAAACAAAGAAAAATAACTTTTTTGATCTCTCAAAACTAAATCATCATGTGTCATAAAACAGGGCATTTCATTAAGTGCCTCAGAGACTTTTTCATTACAATAAATACTTTTTTCAGTAAAATCTTTTATTGTCAAACCAGGCAAACTTCTTACACGACTCAGTGCTACATAAGCCTGTCCAGCAGCGAAAACTTTTTTAAGCTAACAACCGCATTATCAACAGTTAAACCTTGTACCTTATGAACTGTGCATGCCCAAGCCAACTTTAAAGGAAACTGTTGACGAAGACCACCTTTACTACAAACATTTTCCTCTTCTGCATATATTGGTGTAGATTGTGACAATCTTGTTGGCTCAGACATACACAGTTTACGTCTTTTTAATCCTACATTATTATCATCAAAACAGATGTAGACGACTTCAGGTAACTTCTTTTTATCAGAGCGTGCAATGTGTGTAACAGTACCACAAACACCATTAACCAGTCCATCATTAATATCTAAATTTTTAATGAGCATGACACGTGCATTTATGCCTCATAGCAATGTTGCAGTCAAGCACGTATTGTAAACTTTTACGTGATGACCATCAAGTAATTCTGATTTTCCAGTCTTTTTACTACGTGCATAATCTTCAGACTCTATAGTTTCAATCTCTTGACAGGTTTTAATTAAAATCTCTAGGTTGTGCTCATGAACTTCATCATTTGTGGAAAAAATATGTAAAGAATCATTATTTTCTTCACCATTGTCACAGTTTGATAAAATTTCTAAATCTTCTTTTCTCAGTTGAGTTTTCCTATTTCGTTTTCTTAATCGATTTAATAATTCTGCAAATGTGGTGTCCTGCTGTCTAACAATTTGAGTTAATTCTACAATACTAAAATTATTTATCCATAAGTTGAGTCCAGGTTCATCTACAAAGAGAGGTTTACCTTTTACGGGGGCCAATTGGAAAAAGTCACCTACAGCGATTACAGCAACATTACCAAAAATACCAAGATCTCCGGTTTGTTTAATTTGTCTTAATCTTCCATGAATATATGCTAAAAGTTTATGATCTACCATTGAGATTTCGTCTATAATTAAAATCTGAAGGCCATGGAATTTTGCACGCAAAGAATTTAACTTCTCTTCACCCAAAGGTGCGTATGGCATCTTCATTTTTGTTCCGATGCAGAAAGTTTGATGGATTGTAGAAGCCTGGAGTTGGAAGGCGGCAATTCCAGTTGGAGCAGTTAAAAGAACACAAATATCATCTGGGTTCAAAGCAATTTGTGACAATAGTCTTGTTGCTTCATATTTTATGGCTTTAATTAAATGGCTTTTTCCAGTGCCTGCTCCACCAGTAATAAAAGTATGAAATGGTTTTGGGTTTTCTCCTCTAATTTTATCTAGACACCACTGTCTGATTGTATTAAAAATTGCCATCTGGGTTTTGTTTAAAGAACGAATTAAATTCAAACCATCTACATGACTCAGAGTATTTTTTTTCTCTAACTGAGGAAGCTGTTCACTACTGAAGGCTAAATCTGGAATATTACTTTCAGTTTCGTTTATGTGTTTGAGAGATTCACGTCTTAATTGTGCACATTCGAAATGTTCTAATTGTTGTTCAGGGGCAAAGCAAACACCATGCATTTTCTAATATGCCATCATTATCTACACTTGTTTGTGCAGTATCCAGCATATCTGCATCTTTTTCAAAACGTGCTCTATTTGCATTCACTACAGTTTGCACTAAATGTACAGATCCGTTGCTTAAAAAAACTTCACCTTCCCTGTAAAACTGTTCAAAATGATTAAAGCCCACTGGTTTTAACTGACTATCTACACGATAGGGAAGAAACAACTGTAATAAACTTTGATAAAATTTTTCAGGACTCTTTGTCACGGAGAATCGAGCAAAACGCACAATAGCAGGTTGAGTACGTGTTCTTTTTACAATGAAACCTAAATTGTTTTTTAACTTTATTTTATTAGCAGAAGATGTTCCATGATATGCAATGCGATACTCAGATGCAAATGTAGCTAAACACATATCATCAAAAGCAGTCTGATTTGGTCTATTCTTGTAACGATCTACAAAACTTGTCATCCATATATCTTCGCTTTTCAAATGTTCAGACTCCAATTTGTTTTGAATAACACTTAATGGTAAACTCATACGAACAGTATCGTCACCTGTAGGAATAAACTGAACATTTCTTGAGCACTCCTTTAAATGCATATTCGTTAATCTGTACACAGCTTCTTGCGCACTAACTTCACGATTGTGCAAATACACACTTCCTAATTTCCTCAAAGCTTGCCTTGCATCAGTATTTCCTTGAGTTGATGCTTCCCGCTGTGTATTGGCTAACAACAAACCCATTTCTCTTTCCGATTTTGAAATGTAAGAAATTATATAAACTATGCAGGCATAAGCATCAGTTACATATTGAATATCCATGTTGGCATTCCAGCACTGAAGGGCAAACTTGTTATACTGATTAACCCAAACTTCATTTAACTGTCGTTTTAAAACAATGTGTGTGTTATTATTTATGCACTTGTATGCCATTTCAAATAAATCCTGATTTATACCTACACTGCCAAACAATTCTTCCATAGAGTTTATATTCTGATCTAAAACAGCTTTCTTCACTGAAGCCATTATATCATGAGCATATTTTACATTTATTTTTTCGTTAATATCAGGATTTGTACAGTCATTTAGTTTTTCTCTGTTGTTATTTTGACAACTATCACAAGAAACATCTTTGTCAGACACATCTTTCTCAGGCACATCTTCAACTTTTCTACGACATATAAATGTTCGCAACGATGGAGGTTTAGGAAAATTAAAACGACAAACTGTGTTTTTCTTTTTACAAGTTTTAGAATGGTGTTTACTATGAAGTTGCACAGATGTAACGATGTTGTGTAGCTCCTCATTTTCAGTGGGCACCTCACATGAAACATATCTGTCTATAAATTCAACTACTTCTTCATCAGATTGTTTATCTATTTGTGGAGCATTTTTTATCCAGAACAAACAATGAACGTGAGGTGAACCTCGCTGTTGAAATTCAACTCTATAGAAATAATCAACAATTTCCCCTATAGGTTGTAGAGGTGACATGAGGACCTCTTTAAGAAAACAGTGCCACCTAAAATCAAACATACGTGCTGCAGTGACAGGATTATTACGCAAAATTGCACATCTTTCAGACCATTCTAACTGATCTGATGTTTCTGCTCTACCTTCTTGTTTTAAAATGCTTGACATCAAATTTGTCCATCTCATGTCAGCAGATGAAAATGAACAAAACCATGTGGGAATGCCCAGCTGTCGAACCATTGCAAACAAATCTTTTTGCACACCTTGCCAAAATGCAGGAGTGCCTCTTATTGGCTTTAAAAACCTATAGCCTTCATCAAAATTAAGTAATTTCTTCAAAGAGTCTGTGTCTTTAAACATATCATTTGATATGGACTTATGACATCCTTGCCCTTTTCTTAGAGCTATGGAAACATTAGATAAAAACCTGTTGTACCTCAGATAAATATTGTGCAAAAAAAATGTATTCAGTATTTTGTGCAAATCTTCCATCTGCATGCAATATTCTATTGTTAAAATATCTTGATAGTGTTAATCTCTTTGCCCTTTTGTCATGATATGTTGGACAACCATTAGGAAATAAAACAGGAAAACATTTAGCCTCATTAGTTTCATCTGTAAGCAGTTTCACAGGATTGTTTCCTTCAGCAGGTGCAACGTTCAAGATATTGTCAACATATTGATCAAGTACTTCTTGCCCAATGTCAACTGGTTTGTAAGCATGTGTCCATAAAAACACAGTGCTGTTGTCTGTCATGTAATTCCTCATCATTATTTGCATTTTCCACAGTCTCCTCTATGCTACTATCATCATTCTCTGCAAAATCTTGTCTGTGAACTCATTTAACCAATCTTCATTAAACATTACATCTGAATAATACTTGTTATGTTTTTTTAAGTAACACAATGCTAGTTTAATATTATTTGCATCAACATACTGATATTTATAATGACCTTTATATGTTAATTTGCGTTTTAAACTTGATGCACACTAATGAATTGTCAGTATTTGTTCTGGGCAAAACATTTGTTGTGTGTTTAAGATTAGCTGGGCAACAAGTGACAGGACCGTGTACTCCATTTTGACCACCTTTTGGTAATGCCAACATCTTCATAAATGGAATATGCAATGCTATTAAATGTTGTTCCAAACTATTGAGAGAAAACAACTCTTCTGGTATAGGTTGTAGTTCTAGATTGTTAATGGCACTTTCTGCTGGCATTTCCCCCTTTTTCAATTTAGAGTGACAAGTAAAGCAAATCCAAAGTTGACCTTTATTTGATGTCATCAATTCACAGGGCAGAACACATTCATTGTTTGCACTTGTGTAAAACACATCAGTAATACATTTCTGAGCTAATAACCACTGTGCTTGAATTTTGATTGTAATGATCTCTTTGACAACACAACACTTGTTGCCTAAATAACAATCTGTGACAAACACAACAAACAAAGTCTAGATCTGAATTAACCTTCTGTGTAAAGTTGTTTTTGACAAAATCGAACAACTGTTGTGTTTGTTTTAGGTGCTCTTTCTTTGTTTTGTTATATTTTTTTTATATTTTCTTTGTGTAATGGATTATTTGCATACTTTATCTTACTTCTTTCCTTTACTTTATACTTATATGATTCATTAGTACAATATCTCAACCTGCTGTACTCTTTCAGTTTCTGTTTATGTTGCACATTGCACATATATTTTAATTTGTTGTACTTTTTCAGTTTGTTCTTATGTTGCGGATCATGACGGTACTTTTTTCTGTTGTACTCTTTTAGTTTATGCTTATGTTGCAGATCTTTCACGATACTTTCAATTTGCTGTATTCTTTTAGTTTATGCTTATGTTGCAGATCGTCACGATACTTGAAATTTGCTGTATTCTTTTAGTTTATGCTTATGTTGCAGATCTTCACGATACTTTAATTTGCTGTATTCTTTTAGTTTATGCTTATGTTGCAGATCTTCACGATACTTTAATTTGATGTATTCTTTTAGTTTATGCTTATGTTGCAGATCTTCACGATACTTGAATTTTCTGTATTCTTTTAGTTTATGCTTATGTTGCAGATCTTCACGATACTTTGTTCTGCTGTACTCGTTTAGTTTAAGTTTGTGTTCTTCATTGCAATATTTCAGTTTACTTGCTTGTTTTACTAATTTATTGTATAACACATCACTATAATACCTAGTCCTACTCACAGCTTTTGCATGTTGCTGGAACTCCATGTTCTTTATGATACTTACATTGCTTGTTTTCCTTCATTTTGCTTTTTGAATCTTTTTAGTGAATAATATTTTTTAAAGTAGCTGCTATTATTAACAAATGCATCTTTATTTGAATTTTCACCATCAGAATCTTTTGGTCTCCTGTGTTTCATAAACTTCACTCTGTGCTTTGACACTTTGTCTTGTGCGTGTGCGTATACCAACATTGTGCTTTTTATTGTGACAGAACTCATAACAGTTATGAGATTCAAATTGTTTTACACAACAACAACTTCATAATGATTTTCATTGGAGTGATGCAAGTATATGCCTTGGTTGCACATCTTTTCATGCAAACAACATAAACTTCAACCATTTTCCAAGGTGAAATGTAAAAATGTCAACCCCTAAATAGTTTGCTGTGGATTGAATTTCAACCTCAGTGGCCCATGTTCCACGTACTTCATTTTTGAAGAAGATAAATAATCTTCCATAGATGTGTATTGAGATCTTAAGAGATTCTTGTATTCAACGCTGTGCAACTGCATATGTTTCACAATTGCAAGTCTAAGTGTTCTGTGAGCTTTTTGTGTACCACATATCACCTGTGCCACTGCCCGGAAAAAACAATTCCCATCTTCAAGAATGCTTTCTGTTTCACAAGGAGAGCCCATTGGTCCACTGTCTGATGGGCGAATGTAGATTTTCACCCTGGAACTCTACATGTACTTTACTACACAATTTTTGTTTCGTTTCAAAACACAAGGGACTGAAATCATACACAGTGTTAGCTCTATCTCCTAAGCAAATGACATCTGCATTTGAACTGCATTTAGAAATTGATTCAATTATCTCTCTGTTTTCTTTAAATTGTATTTCCGTTTCTTAACATCCTTACATTCTGTCATTTCTTCTGAACT
>NW_020527216.1:0-28830 GCF_003368295.1 Carassius auratus | reverse complement strand
GAACATGCTCCGAAGTGCCATCTGAATCAAAACAATCAACAATACATCCTAAAAGAGTTTCTATTTTTTTTTTGAAAAGAAAGAAACAGTTTTACTGACCCCAAACTTTTGAACTCTAGTGTTTATTGTTAGAAAAGACTTATATTTTAAATAAATGCTCTTCTTTTTAACTTTTCATTCATCTAAGAATGCTAACAGAAGCATCACAGTTCAGCAGCACAACTCTGATAATAAATAATCATATTAGAATGATTTCTGAAGATCATGTGACACTGAAGACTGGAGGAATGATGCTGAAAATCACAGAAATAAAATAGATTTGAATGTATATTAAAATAGAAAAATGTTGTTTTACTCTATAATAATATTTACCTTTTCCCCCTGTATTTTTAATCAAATAAATGCAGTTTTGATGAGTATACTCCTGTAAAAAAAAAAAAACATAAAGAAATCATTCTGATCCCAAAACTCTGTGTGTGTGTGTGTGTGTGTGTGTGTGCATTAGCACTTACATACTAATCCCCACAATAATAAAGATGTTAAATACTCATCTGAGGAGGGAATAATGTTGCATCATAATGAAAGGATGTGTAACGTACTTTTCTGTAAACTGAGCCAAACATTTTTTCACTGATTTAGGGTAAAGAATATTTTACCGTATTGCGCAAGTTAGTTCATACTTAAATATAATTGTATATGCAATATTACCTTTTCTTTTCATCATCATCTTTAAGAGTTCATGATCATTTCTGTTCAACTTTATTTCCCAGTTGATGAATCCATCCACGATTCATAAAACACAACACAAGCAACTGAGGTACAAGAAGTATTGACATCCAAAAGTCATTGAAAACATTTAAGAATCAAATCGACAGGTTAAAAAAAAGCCTCAGGTCAAATATTCATTTATTACCAGTGAAATGTTTGACAAAAACTTTCTGCTCCGATGTCCAGATCTGAATTTAAAAAAATTACCAACAGGCTCCGAAGTCCCGATCTGAATCAACCGAGTCGCGAACAGGCTCCGAAATGTCGAACTGAATCAACCGAGTCGCGAACAGGCTCCGAAGTGCCGAACTGAATCAACGGAGTCGCGAAAACGCTCCGAAGCGCCGATCTGAATCAACTGAGTCGCGAATAGACTCCGAAGCGCCGATCTGAATCAACCGAGTCGCGAACAGGCTCCGAAGCGCCGAACTGAATCAACAGAGTCGCGAAACAGGCTCCGAAGTGCGGATCTGAATCAACTGAGTCGCGAACAGGCTCCGAAGTGCGGCTCTGAATCAACCGAGTCGCGAACAGGCTCCGAAGTGCGGATCTGAATCAACGGAGTCGCGAACAGGCTCCGAAGTGCCGATCTGAATCAAAACAATCAACAATACATCCTAAAAGAGTTCTATTTTATTTTTTGAAAGAAAGAATCAATTTTACTGACCCCAAACTTTTGAACTCTAGTGTTTATTGTTAGAAAATACTTCTATTTTAAATAAATGCTCTTCTTTTTAACTTTTTATTCATCAAAGAATGCTGAAAGAAGTATCACAGTTCAGCAGCACAACTCTGATAATAAATCATCATATTAGAATGATTTCTGAAGATCATGTGACACTGAAGACTGGAGGAATGATGCTGAAAATCACAGAAATAAAATAGATTTTTATGTATATTAAAATAGAAAAATGTTGTTTTACTCTATAATAATATTTACCTTTTCCCTGTGTATTTTTTATCAAATAAATGCAGTTTTGATGAGTATACTCCTGTAAAAAAAAAAAAACAAAGAAATCATTCTGATCCCAAACTCTGTGTGTGTGTGTGTGTGTGTGCATAGCAGTGTTGTGGGTAACGCGTTACAAAGTAACGCGTTAGAGTACTCTAATTACTTTTTTCCTGAAATGTGTAACTTAAAGCGTTAGTTTCGTGCGTAAGTAATCAGTAACTTCGTTATTTTTTTAAAAAAGTAATCCGTTATTTTAAGGAAAGGAAAATCCCGACTGCAGCCTGCTTTTTTTCAGACAGTAGGCCTAGGTCTATTGTGCCACCTGCGGATGTATCAGCGGAGCCGAAGCTCTGTGATCGTAAAGTCAATGGCTGTGATGCGTCTGTGCCCTGCGCCTGACCCTGTGTGTGTGTGTGTGGTTTTTTTTTTTTCGAACTCCCGGCAAGATAGCAGAGAGGACAGCGTTTGGTTTATGGAAGTACGCACATTATTTTCAATTTGTCAACGAAAAAGAAAAGAACATAACGGTAAAATGCACACTCTGCTTTGGTGAAAAGCTTCTGTCGACCGCCAAAATTTTACCTCAAATTTAACGTTACGTTTTAGTCACTACTTTGAAGAGTAAATGTAAGAGGACTGTGTTAAAGCGAATTTAGGCTTGTGACTGTGAGTGACACTTTAATAATAATTAGTTCGGCTATTAAGCGATTTGTCATTTGCCTGTGTGGCAGTGAAGGATTTAATTCGGTTTGTTATCATTTTTGTTTGACAGGCAGCTGTTAATTTCTGTTAGATCATTGGCTGGCTGGTTGTTCATCATTTCTAAATGGATTTAAATCTGCAAGCCTGTTTAAGGTTGTGTTTACAAGTAAGCATACTTGTACTTTGATAACTGCATTATTTAAAGTTAAAGAAAAATCAGGAGTTATCTTGTGGTGCTCATAATATACAGTAGCCTAGGCTACCCGGGCTGGGTAGGTGCGAATTTTGATTAATAATATGTTCTGTGATAATAAATAAATAAAACGCCATGTGGAATAGCCGATTGCTGACTGTCTTTCCTGTTATTGTTATCCTGCAGTGTTAATTTAGTCGGATGACTGACGTTATTCATTGTTGGGAGTCACTTCTAGGTGCATTTAAAGGGGCCAGGGGCTATGTCTGTCGTGTGTCGTGTGTGAGCCGCTGCAAACGGCTTTTAATTTTTGGTAACGCATGAGTACTCTAACGCGTTACTTTTATGAATAGGTAACGCTGTATCATAACTGATTACTTTTAATTGATGGTAACGTTGTAACCTAACTAACTACTTTCCAAAGTAACTATACCCAACACTGGTGCATAGCACTTACATACTAATCCCCACAATAATAAAGATGTTAAATACTCATCTGAGGAGGGAATAATGTTGCATCATAATGAAAGGATGTGTAACTTACTTTTATGTAAACTGAGCCAAACATTTTTTCACTGATTTAGGGTAGAGTAAGAATATTTACTGTATTGCGCAAGTTAGTTCATACTTAAATATAATTTTATATGCAATATTACCTTTTCTTTTCATCATCATCTTTAAGAGTTCATGATCATTTCTGTTCAACTTTATTTCTCAGTTGATAAATCCATCCACAATTCATAAAACACAACACATGCAACTGAGGTACAAGAAGTATTGACATCCAAAAGTCATTGAAATCATTTAAAAATCAAATCGACATGTTAAAAAAAAGCCTCAGGTCACATAATCATTTATCACCAATGAACTGTTTGACAAAAACTTCCTGCTCTGATGTCCAGATCTGAATTGTAAAAAATTACAAACAGGCTCCGAAGTGGCGAATTGAATCAATGGAGTCGTGAACACGCTCCGTGAGTGCCGAACCGAATCAACGGAGTCGCAAACACGCTCCGAAGTGCCGAACTGAATCAACGGAGTCGCGAACAGGCTCCAAAGTGCCGAACTGAATCAACCGAGTCGCGAACAGGCTCCAAAATGCCGAACTGAATCAACCGAGTCGCGAACACGCTCCGAAGCACCGATCTGAATCATCGGAGTCGCAAACAGGCTCCGAAGCACCGATCTGAATCAACCGAGTCGCAAACAGGCTCCGAAGCACCGATCTGAATCAACCGAGTCGCAAACAGGCTCCGAAGCGCCGAACTGAATCAACAGAGTCGCGAACAGGCTCCGAAGTGCCGAACTGAATCAACGGAGTTGCGAACAGGCTCCAAAGTCCCGATCTGAATCAACCGAGTGGCGAACAGGCTCCAAAATGCCGAACTGAATCAACCGAGTCGCGAACATGCTCCGAAGCACCGATCTGAATCATCGGAGTCGCAAACAGGCTCCGAAGTGCACAACTGAATCAACGGAGTCGCGAAAACTCTCCGAAGCGCCGATTTGAATCAACTGAGTCGCGAATAGGCTCCGAAGCGCCGATCTGAATCAACCGAGTCGCGAACAGGCTCCGAAGCGCCGAACTGAATCAACAGAGTCGCGAACAGGCTCCGAAGTGCGGATCTGAATCAACTGAGTCGCGAACAGGCTCCGAAGTGCGGCTCTGAATCAACCGAGTCGCGAACAGGCTCCAAAGTGCGGAACTGAATCAACGGAGTCGCGAACAGGCTCCGAAGTGCCGATCTGAATCAAAACAATCAACAATACATCCTAATAGAGTTCTATTTTATTTTTTGAAAGAAAGAATAAATTTTACTGACCCCAAACTTTTGAACTCTAGTGTTTATTGTTAGAAAATACTTCTATTTTAAATAAATGCTCTTCTTTTTAACTTTTTATTCATCAAAGAATGCTGAAAGAAGTATCACAGTTCAGCAGCACAACTCTGATAATAAATTGTCATATTAGAATGATTTCTGAAGTTCATGTGACACTGAAGACTGGAGGAATGATGCTGAAAATCACAGAAATAAAATAGATTTTTATGTATATTAAAATAAAAAAATGTTGTTTTACTCTATAATAATATCTAACATTCCCCCTGTATTTTTGATCAAATAAATGCAGTTTTGATGAGTATACTCCTGTAAAAAAAAAAAAACATAAAAAAATCATTCTGATCCCAAACTCTCTGTGTGTGTGTGTGTGTGTGTGTGCATAGCACTTACATACTAATCCCCACAATTATAAAGATGTTAAATACTCATCTGAGGAGGAAATAATGTTGCATCATAATGAAAGGATGTGTAACGTACAATTTTCTGTAAACTGAGCCAAACATTTTTTCACTGATTTAGGGTAGAGTAAGAATATTTACTGTATTGCGCAAGTTAGTTCATACTTAGATATAATTTTATATGCAATATTACCTTTTCTTTTCATCATCATCTTTAAGAGTTCATGATCATTTCTGTTCAACTTTATTTCTCAGTTGATAAATCCATCCACAATTCATAAAACACAACACATGCAACTGAGGTACAAGAAGTATTGACATCCAAAAGTCATTGAAATCATTTAAAAATCAAATCGACAGGTTAAAAAAAAGCCTCAGGTCACATATTCATTTATCACCAATGAACTGTTTGACAAAAACTTCCTGCTCCGATGTCCAGATCTGAATTAAAAAAAATTACAAACAGGCTCCGAAGTCCCGATCTGAATCAGCGGAGTCCCGAACACGATCCGGAAGTGCCGAACTGAATCAAAGGAGTCGCGAACAGGCTCCGAAGTGCCATCTGAATCAAAACAATCAACAATACATCCTAAAAGAGTTCTATTTTTTTTTTTTTTGAAAGAAAGAATACATTTTACTGACCCCAAACTTTTGAACTCTAGTGTTTATTGTTAGAAAAGACTTCTATTTTAAATAAATGCTCTTCTTTTTAACTTTTCATTCATCAAAGAATGCTAACAGAAGCATCACAGTTCAGCAGCATAACTCTGATAATAAATCATCATATTAGAATGATTTCTGAAGATCACGTGACACTGAAGACTGGAGGAATGATGCTGAAAATCACAGAAATAAAATAGATTTTAATGTATATTAAAATAGAAAAATTTTGTTTTACTCTATAATAATATTTACCTTTTCCCCCTGTATTTTTGATCAAATAAATGCAGTTTTGATGAGTATACTCCTGTAAAAAAAATAATAAATAAACATAATTCTTATCCCAAACTGTGTGTGTGTGTGTGTGTGTGTGTGTGTGCATAGCACTTACATACTAATCCCCACAATAATAAAGATGTTAAATACTCATCTGAGGAGGAAATAATGTTGCATCATAATGAAAGGATGTGTATCGTACACTTTTCTGTAAACTGAGCCAAACATTGTTTCACTGATTTAGGGTAGAGTAAGAATATTTACTGTATCGCGCAAGTTAGTTCATACTTAAATATAATATTATATGCAATATTACCTTTTCTTTTCATCATCATCTTTAAGAGTTCATGATCATTTCTGTTCAACTTTATTTCCCAGTTGATAAATCCATCCACAATTCATAAAACACAGCACAAGCAACTGAGGTACAAGAAGTATTGACATCCAAAAGTCTTGAAATCGTTTAAGAATCAAATCGACAGGTTAAAAAAAAGCCTCAGGTCAAATATTCATTTATCACCAATGAAATGTTTGACAAAAACTTCCTGCTCCGATGTCCAGATCTGAATTTAAAAAAATTACAAACACGCTCCGAAGCACCGATCTGAATCAACCGAGTCGCAAACAGGCTCCGAAATGTCGAACTGAATCAACCGAGTCGCGAACAGGCTCCGAAGTGCCGAACTGAATCAACGGAGTCGCGAAAACGCTCCGAAGCGCCGATCTGAATCAACTGAGTCGCGAATAGACTCCGAAGCGCCGATCTGAATCAACCGAGTCGCGAACAGGCTCCGAAGCGCCGAACTGAATCAACAGAGTCGCGAACAGGCTCCGAAGTGCGGATCTGAATCAACTGAGTCGCGAACAGGCTCCGAAGTGCGGCTCTGAATCAACCGAGTCGCGAACAGGCTCCGAAGTGCGGATCTGAATCAACGGAGTCGCGAACAGGCTCCGAAGTGCCGATCTGAATCAAAACAATCAACAATACATCCTAAAAGAGTTCTATTTTATTTTTTGAAAGAAAGAATCAATTTTACTGACCCCAAACTTTTGAACTCTAGTGTTTATTGTTAGAAAATACTTCTATTTTAAATAAATGCTCTTCTTTTTAACTTTTTATTCATCAAAGAATGCTGAAAGAAGTATCACAGTTCAGCAGCACAACTCTGATAATAAATCATCATATTAGAATGATTTCTGAAGATCATGTGACACTGAAGACTGGAGGAATGATGCTGAAAATCACAGAAATAAAATAGATTTTTATGTATATTAAAATAGAAAAATGTTGTTTTACTCTATAATAATATTTACCTTTTCCCTGTGTATTTTTTATCAAATAAATGCAGTTTTGATGAGTATACTCCTGTAAAAAAAAAAAAACAAAGAAATCATTCTGATCCCAAACTCTGTGTGTGTGTGTGTGTGTGTGTGCATAGCACTTACATACTAATCCCCACAATAATAAAGATGTTAAATACTCATCTGAGGAGGGAATAATGTTGCATCATAATGAAAGGATGTGTAACTTACTTTTATGTAAACTGAGCCAAACATTTTTTCACTGATTTAGGGTAGAGTAAGAATATTTACTGTATTGCGCAAGTTAGTTCATACTTAAATATAATTTTATATGCAATATTACCTTTTCTTTTCATCATCATCTTTAAGAGTTCATGATCATTTCTGTTCAACTTTATTTCTCAGTTGATAAATCCATCCACAATTCATAAAACACAACACATGCAACTGAGGTACAAGAAGTATTGACATCCAAAAGTCATTGAAATCATTTAAAAATCAAATCGACATGTTAAAAAAAAGCCTCAGGTCACATAATCATTTATCACCAATGAACTGTTTGACAAAAACTTCCTGCTCTGATGTCCAGATCTGAATTGTAAAAAATTACAAACAGGCTCCGAAGTGGCGAATTGAATCAATGGAGTCGTGAACACGCTCCGTGAGTGCCGAACCGAATCAACGGAGTCGCAAACACGCTCCGAAGTGCCGAACTGAATCAACGGAGTCGCGAACAGGCTCCAAAGTGCCGAACTGAATCAACCGAGTCGCGAACAGGCTCCAAAATGCCGAACTGAATCAACCGAGTCGCGAACACGCTCCGAAGCACCGATCTGAATCATCGGAGTCGCAAACAGGCTCCGAAGCACCGATCTGAATCAACCGAGTCGCAAACAGGCTCCGAAGCACCGATCTGAATCAACCGAGTCGCAAACAGGCTCCGAAGCGCCGAACTGAATCAACAGAGTCGCGAACAGGCTCCGAAGTGCCGAACTGAATCAACGGAGTTGCGAACAGGCTCCAAAGTCCCGATCTGAATCAACCGAGTGGCGAACAGGCTCCAAAATGCCGAACTGAATCAACCGAGTCGCGAACATGCTCCGAAGCACCGATCTGAATCATCGGAGTCGCAAACAGGCTCCGAAGTGCACAACTGAATCAACGGAGTCGCGAAAACTCTCCGAAGCGCCGATTTGAATCAACTGAGTCGCGAATAGGCTCCGAAGCGCCGATCTGAATCAACCGAGTCGCGAACAGGCTCCGAAGCGCCGAACTGAATCAACAGAGTCGCGAACAGGCTCCGAAGTGCGGATCTGAATCAACTGAGTCGCGAACAGGCTCCGAAGTGCGGCTCTGAATCAACCGAGTCGCGAACAGGCTCCAAAGTGCGGAACTGAATCAACGGAGTCGCGAACAGGCTCCGAAGTGCCGATCTGAATCAAAACAATCAACAATACATCCTAATAGAGTTCTATTTTATTTTTTGAAAGAAAGAATAAATTTTACTGACCCCAAACTTTTGAACTCTAGTGTTTATTGTTAGAAAATACTTCTATTTTAAATAAATGCTCTTCTTTTTAACTTTTTATTCATCAAAGAATGCTGAAAGAAGTATCACAGTTCAGCAGCACAACTCTGATAATAAATTGTCATATTAGAATGATTTCTGAAGTTCATGTGACACTGAAGACTGGAGGAATGATGCTGAAAATCACAGAAATAAAATAGATTTTTATGTATATTAAAATAAAAAAATGTTGTTTTACTCTATAATAATATCTAACATTCCCCCTGTATTTTTGATCAAATAAATGCAGTTTTGATGAGTATACTCCTGTAAAAAAAAAAAAAACAAAAAAAAAACATAAAAAAATCATTCTGATCCCAAACTCTCTCTGTGTGTGTGTGTGTGTGTGTGCATAGCACTTACATACTAATCCCCACAATAATAAAGATGTTAAATACTCATCTGAGGAGGAAATAATGTTGCATCATAATGAAAGGATGTGTATCGTACACTTTTCTGTAAACTGAGCCAAACATTTTTTCACTGATTTAGGGTAGAGTAAGAATATTTACTGTATCGCGCAAGTTAGTTCATACTTAAATATAATATTATATGCAATATTACCTTTTCTTTTCATCATCATCTTTAAGAGTTCATGATCATTTCTGTTCAACTTTATTTCCCAGTTGATAAATCCATCCACAATTCATAAAACACAGCACAAGCAACTGAGGTACAAGAAGTATTGACATCCAAAAGTCTTGAAATCGTTTAAGAATCAAATCGACAGGTTAAAAAAAAGCCTCAGGTCAAATATTCATTTATCACCAATGAAATGTTTGACAAAAACTTCCTGCTCCGATGTCCAGATCTGAATTTAAAAAAATTACAAACACGCTCCGAAGCACCGATCTGAATCATCGGAGTCGCAAACAGGCTCCGAAGCACCGATCTGAATCAACCGAGTCGCAAACAGGCTCCGAAGCACCGATCTGAATCAACCGAGTCGCAAACAGGCTCTGAAGCGCCGAACTGAATCAACAGAGTCGCGAACAGGCTCCGAAGCGCCGATCTGAATCAACCGAGTCTCGAACAGGCGAACACGATTCGGAAGTGCCGAAATGAATCAAAGGAGTCGCGAACATGCTCCGAAGTGCCATCTGAATCAAAACAATCAACAATACATCCTAAAAGAGTTCTATTTTTTTTTTGAAAGAAAGAATACATTTTACTGACCCCAAACTTTTGAACTCGAGTGTTTATTGTTAGAAAAGACTTCTATTTTAAATAAATGCTCTTCTTTTTAACTTTTCATTCATCTAAGAATGCTAACAGATGCATCACAGTTCAGCAGCACAACTCTGATAATAAATAATCATATTAGAATGATTTCTGAAGATCATGTGACACTGAAGACTGGAGGAATGATGCTGAAAATCACAGAAATAAAATAGATTTTAATGTATATTAAAATAGAAAAATTTTGTTTTACTCTATAATAATATTTACCTTTTCCCCCTGTATTTTTAATCAAATAAATGCAGTTTTGATGAGTATACTCCTGTAAAAAAAAAAAAACATAAAGAAATCATTCTGATCCCAAACTCTGTGTGTGCATAGCACTTACATACAAATCCCCACAATAATAAAGATGTTAAATACTCATCTGAGGAGGGAATAATGTTGCATCATAATGAAAGGATGTGTATCGTACACTTTTCTGTAAACTGAGCCAAACATTTTTTCACTGATTTAGGGTAAAGAATATTTACTGTATTGCGCAAGTTAGTTCATACTTAAATATAATTGTATATGCAATATTACCTTTTCTTTTCATCATCATCTTTAAGAGTTCATGATCACTTCTGTTCAACTTTATTTCCCAGTTGATAAATCCATCCACGATTCATAAAACACAACACAAGCAACTGAGGTACAAGAAGTATTGACATCCAAAAGTCATTGAAAACATTTAAGAATCAAATCGACAGGTTAAAAAAAAAGCCTCAGGTCAAATATTCATTTATTACCAGTGAAATGTTTGACAAAAACTTCCTGCTCCGATGTCCAGATCTGAATTTTAAAAAATTACCAACAGGCTCCGAAGTCCCGATCTGAATCAACCGAGTCGCGAACAGGCTCCGAAATGTCGAACTGAATCAACCGAGTCGCGAACAGGCTCCGAAGTGCCGAATTGAATCAATGAAGTCGCGAACACGCTCCGAAGTGCCGAACTGAATCAACGGAGTCGCGAACAGGCTCCGAAGTGCACAACTGAATCAACGGAGTCGCGAAAACGCTCCGAAGCGCCGATTTGAATCAACTGAGTCGCGAATAGGCTCCGAAGCGCCGATCTGAATCAACCGAGTCGCGAACAGGCTCCGAAGCGCCGAACTGAATCAACAGAGTCGCGAACAGGCTCCGAAGTGCGGATCTGAATCAACTGAGTCGCGAACAGGCTCCGAAGTGCGGCTCTGAATCAACCGAGTCGCGAACAGGCTCCGAAGTGCGGATCTGAATCAATGGAGTCGCGAACAGGCTCCGAAGTGCCGATCTGAATCAAAACAATCAACAATACATCCTAATAGAGTTCTATTTTATTTTTTGAAAGAAAGAATAAATTTTACTGACCCCAAACTTTTGAACTCTAGTGTTTATTGTTAGAAAATACTTCTATTTTAAATAAATGCTCTTCTTTTTAACTTTTTATTCATCAAAGAATGCTGACAGAAGTATCACAGTTCAGCAGCATAACTCTGATAATAAATCATCATATTAGAATGATTTCTGAAGATCATGTGACACTGAAGACTGGAGGAATGATGCTGAAAATCACAGAAATAAAATAGATTTTTATGTATATTAAAATAGAAAAATGTTGTTTTACTCTATAATAATATCTAACATTCCCCCTGTATTTTTGATCAAATAAATGCAGTTTTGATGAGTATACTCCTGTAAAAAAAACAAAACAAAAAAAAAACATAAAAAAATCATTCTGATCCCAAACTCTCTCTGTGTGTGTGTGTGTGTGTGTGCATAGCACTTACATACTAATACACAATTATAAAGATGTTAAATACTCATCTGAGGAGGAAATAATGTTGCATCATAATAAAAAGATGTGTAACGTACAATTTTCTGTAAACTGAGCCAAACATTTTTTCACTGATTTAGGGTAGAGTAAGAATATTTACTGTATTGCGCAAGTTAGTTCATACTTAGATATAATTTTATATGCAATATTACCTTTTCTTTTCATCATCATCTTTAAGAGTTCATGATCATTTCTGTTCAACTTTATTTCTCAGTTGATTAATCCATCCACAATTCATAAAACACAACACATGCAACTGAGGTACAAGAAGTATTGACATCCAAAAGTCATTGAAATCATTTAAAAATCAAATCGACAGGTTAAAAAAAAGCCTCAGGTCACATATTCATTTATCACCAATGAACTGTTTGACAAAAACTTCCTGCTCCGATGTCCAGATCTGAATTGTAAAAAATTACAAACAGGCTCCGAAGTGCCGAATTGAATCAATGGAGTCGTGAACACGCTCCGTGAGTGCAGAACCGAATCAACGGAGTCGCGAACACGCTCCAAAGTGCCGAACTGAATCAACCGAGTCGCGAACAGGCTCCAAAATGCCGAACTGAATCAACCGAGTCGCGAACACACTCTTTTCATCATCATCTTTAAGAGTTCATGATCATTTCTGTTCAACTTTATTTCTCAGTTGATAAATCCATCCACAATTCATAAAACACAACACATGCAACTGAGGTACAAGAAGTATTGACATCCAAAAGTCATTGAAATCATTTAAAAATCAAATCGACATGTTAAAAAAAAGCCTCAGGTCAAATATTCATTTATCACCAATGAAATGTTTGACAAAAACTTCCTGCTCCGATGTCCAGATCTGAATTTTAAAAAATTACAAACAGGCTCCGAAGTCCCGATCTGAATCAACCGAGTGGCGAACAGGCTCCAAAATGCCGAATTGAATCAACCGAGTCGCGAACACGCTCCGAAGCATCGATCTGAATCATCGGAGTCGCAAACAGGCTCCGAAGCACCGATCTGAATCAACCGAGTCGCAAACAGGCTCCGAAGCACCGATCTGAATCAACCGAGTCGCAAACAGGCTCAGAAGCGCCGAACTGAATCAACAGAGTCTCGATCAGGCGAACACGATCCGGAAGTGCCGAACTGAATCAAAGGAGTCGCGAACATGCTCCGAAGTGCCATCTGAATCAAAACAATCAACAATACATCCTAAAAGAGTTCTATTTTTTTTTTTTTTGAAAGAAAGAATACATTTTACTGACCCCAAACTTTTGAACTCTAGTGTTTATTGTTAGAAAAGACTTCTATTTTAAATAAATGCTCTTCTTTTTAACTTTTCATTCATCAAAGAATGCTGACAGAAGTATCACAGTTCAGCAGCATAACTCTGATAATAAATCATCATATTAGAATGATTTCTGAAGATCATGTGACACTGAAGACTGGAGGAATGATGCTGAAAATCACAGAAATAAAATAGATTTTAATGTATATTAAAATAGAAAAATTTTGTTTTACTCTATAATAATATTTACCTTTTCCCCCTGTATTTTTAATCAAATAAATGCAGCTTTGATGAGTATACTCCTGTAAAAAAAAAAAAAAAACATAAAGAAATCATTCTGATCCCAAACTCTGTGTGTGTGTGTGTGTGTGTGTGTGTGTGTGTGCATAGCACTGACATACTAATCCCCACATTTATAAAGATGTTAAATACTCATGTGAGGAGGGAATAATGTTGCATCATAATGAAAGGATGTGTAACGTACACTTTTCTGTAAACTGAGCCAAACATTTTTTCACTGATTTAGGGTAGAGTAAGAATATTTACTGTATTGCGCAAGTTAGTTCATACTTAAATATAATTTTACATGCAATATTACCTTTTCTTTTCATCATCATCTTTAAGAGTTCATGATCATTTCTGTTCAACTTTATTTCCCAGTTGATGAATCCATCCACGATTCATAAAACACAACACAAGCAACTGAGGTACAAGAAGTATTGACATCCAAAAGTCATTGAAAACATTTAAGAATCAAATCGACAGGTTAAAAAAAAGCCTCAGGTCAAATATTCATTTATTACCAGTGAAATGTTTGACAAAAACTTCCTGCTCCGATGTCCAGATCTGAATTTAAAAAAATTGAATCAATGAAGTCGCGAACACGCTCCGAAGTGCCGAACTGAATCAACGGAGTCGCGAACAGGCTCCGAAGTGCACAACTGAATCAACGGAGTCGCGAAAACGCTCCGAAGCGCCGATCTGAATCAACTGAGTCGCGAATAGGCTCCGAAGCGCCGATCTGAATCAACCGAGTCGCGAACAGGCTCCGAAGCGCCGAACTGAATCAACAGAGTCGCGAACAGGCTCCGAAGTGCGGATCTGAATCAACTGAGTCGCGAACAGGCTCCGAAGTGCGGCTCTGAATCAACCGAGTCGCGAACAGGCTCCGAAATGTCGAACTGAATCAACCGAGTCGCGAACAGGCTCCGAAGTGCCGAATTGAATCAATGAAGTCGCGAACATGCTCCGAAGTGCCGAACTGAATCAACGGAGTCGCGAACAGGCTCCGAAGTGCACAACTGAATCAACGGAGTCGCGAAAACGCTCCGAAGCGCCGATCTGAATCAACTGAGTCGCGAATAGGCTCCGAAGCGCCGATCTGAATCAACCGAGTCGCGAACAGGCTCCGAAGCGCCGAACTGAATCAACAGAGTCGCGAACAGGATCCGAAGTGCGGATCTGAATCAACTGAGTCGCGAACAGGCTCCGAAGTGCGGCTCTGAATCAACCGAGTCGCGAACAGGCTCCGAAATGTCGAACTGAATCAACCGAGTCGCGAACAGGCTCCGAAGTGCCGAATTGAATCAATGAAGTCGCGAACACGCTCCGAAGTGCCGAACTGAATCAACGGAGTCGCGAACAGGCTCCGAAGTGCACATCTGAATCAACTGAGTCGCGAATAGGCTCCGAAGCGCCGATCTGAATCAACCGAGTCGCGAACAGGCTCCGAAGCGCCGAACTGAATCAACAGAGTCGCGAACAGTCTCCGAAGTGCGGATCTGAATCAACTGAGTCGCGAACAGGCTCCGAAGTGCGGCTCTGAATCAACCGAGTCGCGAACAGGCCCCGAAGTGCGGATTTGAATCAACGGAGTCGCGAAAAGGCTCCAAAGTGCGGATCTGAATCAACTGAGTCGCGAACAGGCTCCGAAGTGCGGCTCTGAATCAACCGAGTCGCGAACAGGCTCCGAAGTGCGGATCTGAATCAACTGAGTCGCGAACACGCTCCGAAGTGCGGCTCTGAATCAACCGAGTCGCGAACAGGCTCCGAAGTGCCGAATTGAATCAATGAAGTCGCGAACACGCTCCGAAGTGCCGAACTGAATCAACGGAGTCGCGAACAGGCTCCGAAGTGCACAACTGAATCAACGGAGTCGCGAAAACGCTCCGAAGCGCCGATCTGAATCAACTGAGTCGCGAATAGGCTCCGAAGCGCCAATCTGAATCAACCGAGTCGCGAACAGGCTCCGAAGCGCCGAACTGAATCAACAGAGTCGCGAACAGGCTCCGAAGTGCGGATCTGAATCAACTGAGTCGCGAACAGGCTCCGAAGTGCGGCTCTGAATCAACCGAGTCGCGAACAGGCTCCGAAGTGCGGATCTGAATCAACGGAGTCGCGAACAGGCTCCGAAGTGCCGATCTGAATCAAAACAATCAACAATACATCCTAAAAGAGTTCTATGTTATTTTTTGAAAGAAAGAATAAATTTTACTGACCCCAAACTTTTGAACTCTAGTGTTTATTGTTAGAAAATACTTCTATTATAAATAAATGCTCTTCTTTTTAACTTTTTATTCATCAAAGAATGCTGAAAGAAGTATCACAGTTCAGCAGCACAACTCTGATAATAAATCATCATATTAGAATGATTTCTGAAGATCATGTGACACTGAAGACTGGAGGAATGATGCTGAAAATCACAGAAATAAAATAGATTTTTATGTATATTAAAATAGAAAAATGTTGTTTTACTCTATAATAATATTTACCTTTTCCCTGTGTATTTTTTATCAAATAAATGCAGTTTTGATGAGTATACTCCTGTAGAAAAAAAAAAAACATAAAGAAATCATTCTGATCCCAAACTCTGTGTGTGTGTGTGTGTGTGTGTGTGTGTGTGTGTGCATAGCACTTACATACTAATCCCCACAATAATAAAGATGTTAAATACTCATCTGAGGAGGGAATAATGTTGCATCATAATGAAAGGATGTGTAACGTACTTTTCTGTAAACTGAGCCAAACATTTTTTCACTGATTTAGGGTAGAGTAAGAATATTTACTGTATTGTGCAAGTTAGTTCATACTTAAATATAATTTTATATGCAATATTACCTTTTCTTTTCATCATCATCTTTAAGAGTTCATGATCATTTCTGTTCAACTTTATTTCCCAGTTGATAAATCCATCCACGATTCATAAAACACAGCACAAGCAACTGAGGTACAAGAAGTATTGACATCCAAAAGTCATTGAAAACATTTAATAATCAAATCAACAGGTTAAAAAAAAGCCTCAGGTCAAATATTCATTTATTACCAGTGAAATGTTTGACAAAAACTTCCTGCTCCGATGTCCAGATCTGAATTTAAAAAAATTACAAACAGGCTCCGAAGTCCCGATCTGAATCAACCGAGTCGCGAACAGGCTCCGAAATGTCGAACTGAATCAAACGAGTCGCGAACAGGCTCCGAAGTGCCGAATAGAATCAATGAAGTCGCGAACACGGTCCGTAGGTGCCGAACTGAATCAACGGAGTCGCGAACAGGCTCCGAAGTGCACAACTGAATCAACGGAGTCGCGAAAACGCTCCGATGCGCCGATCTGAATCAACTGAGTCGCGAATAGGCTCCGAAGCGCCGATCTGAATCAACCGAGTCGCGACCAGGCTCCGACGCGCCGAACTGAATCAACAGAGTCGCGAACAGGCTCCGAAGTGCGGATCTGAATCAACTGAGTCGCGAACAGGCTCCGAAGTGCGGCTCTGAATCAACGGAGTCGCGAACAGGCTCCGAAGTGCGGATCTGAATCAACGGAGTCGCGAACAGGCTCCGAAGTGCCGAATTGAATCAATGAAGTCGCGAACACGCTCCGAAGCGCCGAACTGAATCAACAGAGTCGCGAACAGTCTCCGAAGTGCGGATCTGAATCAACTGAGTCGCGAACAGGCTCCGAAGTGCGGCTCTGAATCAACCGAGTCGCGAACAGGCTCCGAAGTGCGGATTTGAATCAACGGAGTCGCGAAAAGGCTCCAAAGTGCGGATCTGAATCAACTGAGTCGCGAACAGGCTCCGAAGTGCGGCTCTGAATCAACCGAGTCGCGAACAGGCTCCGAAGTGCGGATCTGAATCAACTGAGTCGCGAACAGGCTCCGAAGTGCGGCTCTGAATCAACCGAGTCGCGAACAGGCTCCGAAGTGCCGAATTGAATCAATGAAGTCGCGAACACGCTCCGAAGTGCCGAACTGAATCAACGGAGTCGCGAACAGGCTCCGAAGTGCACAACTGAATCAACGGAGTCGCGAAAACGCTCCGAAGCGCCGATCTGAATCAACTGAGTCGCGAATATGCTCCGAAGCGCCGATCTGAATCAACCGAGTCGCGAACAGGCTCCGAAGCGCCGAACTGAATCAACAGAGTCGCGAACAGGCTCCGAAGTGCGGATCTGAATCAACTGAGTCGCGAACAGGCTCCGAAGTGCGGCTCTGAATCAACCGAGTCGCGAACAGGCTCCGAAGTGCGGATCTGAATCAACGGAGTCGCGAACAGGCTCCGAAGTGCCGATCTGAATCAAAACAATCAACAATACATCCTAAAAGAGTTCTATTTTATTTTTTGAAAGAAAGAATAAATTTTACTGACCCCAAACTTTTGAACTCTAGTGTTTATTGTTAGAAAATACTTATATTATAAATAAATGCTCTTCTTTTTAACTTTTTATTCATCAAAGAATGCTGAAAGAAGTATCACAGTTCAGCAGCACAACTCTGATAATAAATCATCATATTAGAATGATTTCTGAAGATTATGTGACACTGAAGACTGGAGGAATGATGCTGAAAATCACAGAAATAAAATAGATTTTTATGTATATTAAAATAGAAAAATGTTGTTTTACTCTATAATAATATTTACCTTTTCCCTGTGTATTTTTTATCAAATAAATGCAGTTTTGATGAGTATACTCCTGTAAAAAAAAAAAAAACATAAAGAAATCATTCTGATCCCAAACTCTGTGTGTGTGTGTGTGTGTGTGTGTGTGTGTGTGTGCATAGCACTTACATACTAATCCCCACAATAATAAAGATGTTAAATACTCATCTGAGGAGGGAATAATGTTGCATCATAATGAAAGGATGTGTAACGTACTTTTCTGTAAACTGAGCCAAACATTTTTTCACTGATTTAGGGTAGAGTAAGAATATTTACTGTATTGTGCAAGTTAGTTCATACTTAAATATAATTTTATATGCAATATTACCTTTTCTTTTCATCATCATCTTTAAGAGTTCATGATCATTTCTGTTCAACTTTATTTCCCAGTTGATAAATCCATCCACGATTCATAAAACACAACACAAGCAACTGAGGTACAAGAAGTATTGACATCCAAAAGTCATTGAAAACATTTAATAATCAAATCAACAGGTTAAAAAAAAGCCTCAGGTCAAATATTCATTTATTACCAGTGAAATGTTTGACAAAAACTTCCTGCTCCGATGTCCAGATCTGAATTTAAAAAAATTACAAACAGGCTCCGAAGTCCCGATCTGAATCAACCGAGTCGCGAACAGGCTCCGAAGTGCCGAATAGAATCAATGAAGTCGCGAACACGGTCCGTAGGTGCCGAACTGAATCAACGGAGTCGCGAACAGGCTCCGAAGTGCACAACTGAATCAACGGAGTCGCGAAAACGCTCCGAAGCGCCGATCTGAATCAACTGAGTCGCGAATAGGCTCCGAAGCGCCGATCTGAATCAACCGAGTCGCGAACAGGCTCCGAAGCGCCGAACTGAATCAACAGAGTCGCGAACAGGCTCCGAAGTGCGGATCTGAATCAACTGAGTCGCGAACAGGCTCCGAAGTGCGGCTCTGAATCAACGGAGTCGCGAACAGGCTCCGAAGTGCGGATCTGAATCAACGGAGTCGCGAACAGGCTCCGAAGTGCCGATCTGAATCAAAACAATCAACAATACATCCTAATAGAGTTCTATTTTATTTTTTGAAAGAAAGAATAAATTTTACTGACCCCAAACTTTTGAACTCTAGTGTTTATTGTTAGAAAATACTTCTATTTTAAATAAATCTTCTTTTTAACTTTTTATTCATCAAAGAATGCTGAAAGAAGTATCACAGTTCAGCAGCACAACTCTGATAATAAATCGTCATATTAGAATGATTTCTGAAGTTCATGTGACACTGAAGACTGGAGGAATGATGCTGAAAATCACAGAAATAAAATAGATTTTTATGTATATTAAAATAGAAAAATGTTGTTTTACTCTATAATAATATCTAACTTTCCCCCTGTATTTTTGATCAAATAAATGCAGTTTCGAAGAGTATACTCCTGTAAAAAAAAAAAAAAAAAAAAAAACATAAAAAAATCATTATGATCCCAAACTCTCTGTGTGTGTGTGTGTGTGTGTGTGTGTGCATAGCACTTACATACTAATCCCCACAATTATAAAGATGTTAAATACTCATCTGAGGAGGAAATAATGTTGCATCATAATGAAAGGATGTGTAACGTACAATTTTCTGTAAACTGAGCCAAAATTTTTTCACTGATTTAGGGTAGAGTAAGAATATTTACTGTATTGCGCAAGTTAGTTCATACTTAGATATAATTTTATATGCAATATTACCTTTTCTTTTCATCATCATCTTTAAGAGTTCATGATCATTTCTGTTCAACTTTATTTCTCAGTTAATAAATCCATCCACAATTCATAAAACACAACACATGCAACTGAGGTACAAGAAGTATTGACATCCAAAAGTCATTGAAATCATTTAAAAATCAAATCGACATGTTAAAAAAAAGCCTCAGGTCACATATTCATTTATCACCAATGAACTGTTTGACAAAAACTTCCTGCTCCGATGTCCAGATCTGAATTGTAAAAAATTACAAACAGGCTCCGAAGTGCCGAATTGAATCAATGGAGTCGTGAACACGCTCCGTGAGTGCCGAACCGAATCAACGGAGTCGCGAACAGGCTCCAAAGTGCCGAACTGAATCAACCGAGTCGCGAACACACTCTTTTCATCATCATCTTTAAGAGTTCATGATCATTTCTGTTCAACTTTATTTCCCAGTTGTTAAATCCATCCACAATTCATAAAACACAGCACAAGCAACTGAGGTACAAGAAGTATTGACATCCAAAAGTCTTGAAATCGTTTAAGAATCAAATCGACAGGTTAAAAAAAAGCCTCAGGTCAAATATTCATTTATCACCAATGAAATGTTTGACAAAAACTTCCTGCTCCGATGTCCAGATCTGAATTAAAAAAAATTACAAACAGGCTCCAAAGTCCCGATCTGAATCAACCGAGTGGCGAACAGGTTCCAAAATGCCGAACTGAATCAACCGAGTCGCGAACACGCTCCGAAGCACCGATCTGAATCATCGGAGTCGCAAACAGGCTCCGAGGCACCGATCTGAATCATCGGAGTCGCAAACAGGCCCCGAAGCACCGATCTGAATCAACCGAGTCTCGAACAGGTTCCGAAGCGCCGAACTGAATCAGCGGAGTCGCAAACACGATCCGGAAGTGCCGAACTGAATCAAAGGAGTCGCGAACATGCTCCGAAGTGCCATCTGAATCAAAACAATCAACAATACATCCTAAAAGAGTTCTATTTTTTTTTTTTTGAAAGAAAGAATACATTTTACTGACCCCAAACTTTTGAACTCTAGTGTTTATTGTTAGAAAAGACTTCTATTTTAAATAAATGCTCTTCTTTTTAACTTTTCATTCATCAAAGAATGCTGACAGAAGTATCACAGTTCAGCAGCATAACTCTGATAATAAATCATCATATTAGAATGATTTCTGAAGATCATGTGACACTGAAGACTGGAGGAATGATGCTGAAAATCACAGAAATAAAATAGATTTTAATGTATATTAAAATAGAAAATTTTTGTTTTACTCTATAATAATATTTACATTTTCCCCCTGTATTTTTAATCAAATAAATGCAGTTTTGATGAGTATACTCCTGTAAAAAAAAAAAAACATAAAGAAATCATTCTGATCCCAAACTCTGTGTGTGTGTGTGCATAGCACTTACATACTAATCCCCACAATAATAAAGATGTTAAATACTCATCTGAGGAGGGAATAATGTTGCATCATAATGAAAGGATGTGTAACGTACTTTTCTGTAAACTGAGCCAAACATTTTTTCACTGATTTAGGGTAAAGAATATTTACTGTATTGCGCAAGTTAGTTCATACTTAAATATAATTGTATATGCAATATTACCTTTTCTTTTCATCATCATCTTTAAGAGTTCATGATCATTTCTGTTCAACTTTATTTCCCAGTTGATGAATCCATCCACGATTCATAAAACACAACACAAGCAACTGAGGTACAAGTAGTATTGACATCCAAAAGTCATTGAAAACATTTAAGAATCAAATCGACAGGTTAAAAAAAAGCCTCAGGTCAAATATTCATTTATTACCAGTGAAATGTTTGACAAAAACTTCCTGCTCCGATGTCCAGATCAGAATTTTAAAAAATTACCAACAGGCTCCGAAGTCCCGATCTGAATCAACCGAGTCGCGAACAGGCTCCGAAATGTCGAACTGAATCAACCGAGTCGCGAACAGGCTCCGAAGTGCCGAACTGAATCAACGGAGTCGCGAACAGGCTCCGAAGTGCCGAATTGAATCAACGGAGTCGCGAACAGGCTCCGAAGTGCACAACTGAATCAACGGAGTCGCGAAAACGCTCCGAAGCGCCGAACTGAATCAAACGAGTCGCGAACAGGCTCCGAAGTGCCGAATTGAATCAATGAAGTCGCGAACACGCTCCGAAGTGCCGAACTGAATCAACGGAGTCGCGAACAGGCTCCGAAGTGCACAACTGAATCAACGGAGTCGCGAAAACGCTCCGAAGCGCCGATCTGAATCAACTGAGTCGCGAATAGGCTCCGAAGCGCCGATCTGAATCAACCGAGTCGCGAACAGGCTCCGAAGCGCCGAACTGAATCAAAAGAGTCGCGAACAGGCTCCGAAGTGCGGAACTGAATAAACGGAGTCGCGAACAGGCTCCGAAGTGCCGATCTGAATCAAAACAATCAACAATACATCCTAATAGAGTTCTATTTTATTTTTTGAAAGAAAGAATAAATTTTACTGACCCCAAACTTTTGAACTCTAGTGTTTATTGTTAGAAAATACTTCTATTTTAAATAAATCTTCTTTTTAACTTTTTATTCATCAAAGAATGCTGAAAGAAGTATCACAGTTCAGCAGCACAACTCTGATAATAAATCGTCATATTAGAATGATTTCTGAAGTTCATGTGACACTGAAGACTGGAGGAATGATGCTGAAAATCACAGAAATAAAATAGATTTTTATGTATATTAAAATAGAAAAATGTTGTTTTACTCTATAATAATATCTAACTTTCCCCCTGTATTTTTGATCAAATAAATGCAGTTTTGATGAGTATACTCCTGTAAAAAAAAAAAAAAAAAAAAAAACATAAAAAAATCATTCTGATCCCAAACTCTCTGTGTGTGTGTGTGTGTGTGTGTGTGTGTGTGCATAGCACTTACATACTAATCCCCACAATTATAAAGATGTTAAATACTCATCTGAGGAGGAAATAATGTTGCATCATAATGAAAGGATGTGTAACGTACAATTTTCTGTAAACTGAGCCAAACATTTTTTCACTGATTTAGGGTAGAGTAAGAATATTTACTGTATTGCGCAAGTTAGTTCATACTTAGATATAATTGTATATGCAATATTACCTTTTCTTTTCATCATCATCTTTAAGAGTTCATGATCATTTCTGTTCAACTTTATTTCTCAGTTGATAAATCCATCCACAATTCATAAAACACAGCACAAGCAACTGAGGTACAAGAAGTATTGACATCCAAAAGTCTTGAAATCGTTTAAGAATCAAATCGACAGGTTAAAAAAAAGCCTCAGGTCAAATATTCATTTATCACCAATGAAATGTTTGACAAAAACTTCCTGCTCCGATGTCCAGATCTGAATTTTAAAAAATTACAAACCGGCTCCGAAGTCCCGATCTGAATCAACCGAGTGGCGAACAGGCTCCAAAATGCCGAACTGAATCAACCGAGTCGCGAACACGCTCCGAAGCACCGATCTGAATCATCGGAGTCGCAAACAGGCTCCGAAGCACCGATCTGAATCAACCGAGTCGCAAACAGGCTCCGAAGCACCGATCTGAATCAACTGAGTCGCAAACAGGCTCCGAAGCGCCAAACTGAATCAACAGAGTCGCAAACAGGCTCCGAAGCGCCGATCTGAATCAACCGAGTCTCGAACAGGCGAACACGATCCGGAAGTGCCGAACTGAATCAAAGGAGTCGCGAACATGCTCCGAAGTGCCATCTGAATCAAAACAATCAACAATACATCCTAAAAGAGTTCTATTTTTTTTTTTTTTGAAAGAAAGAATACATTTTACTGACCCCAAACTTTTGAACTCTAGTGTTTATTGTTAGAAAAGACTTCTATTTTAAATAAATGCTCTTCTTTTTAACTTTTCATTCATCAAAGAATGCTGACAGAAGTATCACAGTTCAGCAGCATAACTCTGATAATAAATCATCATATTAGAATGATTTCTGAAGATCATGTGACACTGAAGACTGGAGGAATGATGCTGAAAATCACAGAAATAAAATAGATTTTAATGTATATTAAAATAGAAAATTTTTGTTTTACTCTATAATAATATTTACATTTTCCCCCTGTATTTTTAATCAAATAAATGCAGTTTTGATGAGTATACTCCTGTAAAAAAAAAAAAACATAAAGAAATCATTCTGATCCCAAACTCTGTGTGTGTGTGTGTGTGTGTGTGTGTGTGTGTGCATAGCACTTACATACTAATCCCCACAATAATAAAGATGTTAAATACTCATCTGAGGAGGGAATAATGTTGCATCATAATGAAAGGATGTGTAACGTACTTTTCTGTAAACTGAGCCAAACATTTTTTCACTGATTTAGGGTAGAGTAAGAATATCTACTGTATCGCGCAAGTTAGTTCATACTTAAATATAATTGTATATGCAATATTACCTTTTCTTTTCATCATCATCTTTAAGAGTTCATGATCATTTCTATTCAACTTTATTTCCCAGTTGATGAATCCATCCACGATTCATAAAACACAACACAAGCAACTGAGGTACAAGAAGTATTGACATCCAAAAGTCATTGAAAACATTTAAGAATCAAATCGACAGGTAAAAAAAAAGCCTCAGGTCAAATATTCATTTATTACCAGTGAAATGTTTGACAAAAACCTCCTGCTCCGATGTCCAGATCTGAATTTAAAAAAATTACCAACAGGCTCCGAAGTCCCGATCTGAATCAACCGAGTCGCGAACAGGCTCCGAAGTGCCGAATTGAATCAATGAAGTCGCGAACACGCTCCGAAGTGCCGAACTGAATCAACGGAGTCGCGAACAGGCTCCGAAGTGCACAACTGAATCAACGGAGTCGCGAAAACGCTCCGAAGCGCCGATCTGAATCAACTGAGTCGCGAATATGCTCCGAAGCGCCGATCTGAATCAACCGAGTCGCGAACAGGCTCCGAAGCGCCGAACTGAATCAACAGAGTCGCGAACAGGCTCCGAAGTGCGGATCTGAATCAACTGAGTCGCGAACAGGCTCCGAAGTGCGGCTCTGAATCAACCGTGTCGCGAACAGGCTCCGAAGTGCGGATCTGAATCAACGGAGTCGCGAACAGGCTCCGAAGTGCCGATCTGAATCAAAACAATCAACAATACATCCTAAAAGAGTTCTATTTTATTTTTTGAAAGAAAGAATAAATTTTACTGACCCCAAACTTTTGAACTCTAGTGTTTATTGTTAGAAAATACTTCTATTATAAATAAATGCTCTTCTTTTTAACTTTTTATTCATCAAAGAATGCTGAAAGAAGTATCACAGTTCAGCAGCACAACTCTGATAATAAATCATCATATTAGAATGATTTCTGAAGATCATGTGACACTGAAGACTGGAGGAATGATGCTGAAAATCACAGAAATAAAATAGATTTTTATGTATATTAAAATAGAAAAATGTTGTTTTACTCTATAATAATATTTACCTTTTCCCTGTGTATTTTTTATCAAATAAATGCAGTTTTGATGAGTATACTCCTGTAAAAAAAAAAAAAACATAAAGAAATCATTCTGATCCCAAACTCTGTGTGTGTGTGTGTGTGTGTGTGTGTGTGCATAGCACTTACATACTAATCCCCACAATAATAAAGATGTTAAATACTCATCTGAGGAGGGAATAATGTTGCATCATAATGAAAGGATGTGTAACGTACTTTTCTGTAAACTGAGCCAAACATTTTTTCACTGATTTAGGGTAGAGTAAGAATATTTACTGTATTGTGCAAGTTAGTTCATACTTAAATATAATTTTATATGCAATATTACCTTTTCTTTTCATCATCATCTTTAAGAGTTCATGATCATTTCTGTTCAACTTTATTTCCCAGTTGATAAATCCATCCACGATTCATAAAACACAACACAAGCAACTGAGGTACAAGAAGTATTGACATCCAAAAGTCATTGAAAACATTTAATAATCAAATCAACAGGTTAAAAAAAAGCCTCAGGTCAAATATTCATTTATTACCAGTGAAATGTTTGACAAAAACTTCCTGCTCCGATGTCCAGATCTGAATTTAAAAAAATTACAAACAGGCTCCGAAGTCCCGATCTGAATCAACCGAGTCGCGAACAGGCTCCGAAGTGCCGAATAGAATCAATGAAGTCGCGAACACGGTCCGTAGGTGCCGAACTGAATCAACGGAGTCGCGAACAGGCTCCGAAGTGCACAACTGAATCAACGGAGTCGCGAAAACGCTCCGAAGCGCCGATCTGAATCAACTGAGTCGCGAATAGGCTCCGAAGCGCCGATCTGAATCAACCGAGTCGCGAACAGGCTCCGAAGTGCGGATCTGAATCAACTGAGTCGCGAACAGGCTCCGAAGTGCGGCTCTGAATCAACCGAGTCGCGAACAGGCTCCGAAGTGCGGATCTGAATCAACGGAGTCGCGAACAGGCTCCGAAGTGCCGATCTGAATCAAAACAATCAACAATACATCCTAATAGAGTTCTATTTTATTTTTTGAAAGAAAGAATAAATTTTACTGACCCCAAACTTTTGAACTCTAGTGTTTATTGTTAGAAAATACTTCTATTTTAAATAAATCTTCTTTTAACTTTTTATTCATCAAAGAATGCTGAAAGAAGTATCACAGTTCAGCAGCACAACTCTGATAATAAATCGTCATATTAGAATGATTTCTGAAGTTCATGTGACACTGAAGACTGGAGGAATGATGCTGAAAATCACAGAAATAAAATAGATTTTTATGTATATTAAAATAGAAAATGTTGTTTTACTCTATAATAATATCTAACTTTCCCCCTGTATTTTTGATCAAATAAATGCAGTTTCGAAGAGTATACTCCTGTAAAAAAAAAAAAAAAAAAAAAAAAACATAAAAAAATCATTCTGATCCCAAACTCTCTGTGTGTGTGTGTGTGTGTGTGTGTGCATAGCACTTACATACTAATCCCCACAATTATAAAGATGTTAAATACTCATCTGAGGAGGAAATAATGTTGCATCATAATGAAAGGATGTGTAACGTACAATTTTCTGTAAACTGAGCCAAAATTTTTTCACTGATTTAGGGTAGAGTAAGAATATTTACTGTATTGCGCAAGTTAGTTCATACTTAGATATAATTTTATATGCAATATTACCTTTTCTTTTCATCATCATCTTTAAGAGTTCATGATCATTTCTGTTCAACTTTATTTCTCAGTTAATAAATCCATCCACAATTCATAAAACACAACACATGCAACTGAGGTACAAGAAGTATTGACATCCAAAAGTCATTGAAATCATTTAAAAATCAAATCGACATGTTAAAAAAAAGCCTCAGGTCACATATTCATTTATCACCAATGAACTGTTTGACAAAAACTTCCTGCTCCGATGTCCAGATCTGAATTGTAAAAAATTACAAACAGGCTCCGAAGTGCCGAATTGAATCAATGGAGTCGTGAACACGCTCCGTGAGTGCCGAACCGAATCAACGGAGTCGCGAACAGGCTCCAAAGTGCCGAACTGAATCAACCGAGTCGCGAACACACTCTTTTCATCATCATCTTTAAGAGTTCATGATCATTTCTGTTCAACTTTATTTCCCAGTTGTTAAATCCATCCACAATTCATAAAACACAGCACAAGCAACTGAGGTACAAGAAGTATTGACATCCAAAAGTCTTGAAATCGTTTAAGAATCAAATCGACAGGTTAAAAAAAAGCCTCAGGTCAAATATTCATTTATCACCAATGAAATGTTTGACAAAAACTTCCTGCTCCGATGTCCAGATCTGAATTAAAAAAAATTACAAACAGGCTCCAAAGTCCCGATCTGAATCAACCGAGTGGCGAACAGGTTCCAAAATGCCGAACTGAATCAACCGAGTCGCGAACACGCTCCGAAGCACCGATCTGAATCATCGGAGTCGCAAACAGGCTCCGAGGCACCGATCTGAATCATCGGAGTCGCAAACAGGCCCCGAAGCACCGATCTGAATCAACCGAGTCTCGAACAGGTTCCGAAGCGCCGAACTGAATCAGCGGAGTCGCAAACACGATCCGGAAGTGCCGAACTGAATCAAAGGAGTCGCGAACATGCTCCGAAGTGCAATCTGAATCAAAACAATCAACAATACATCCTAAAAGAGTTCTATTTTTTTTTTTTTTAAAGAAAGAATACATTTTACTGACCCCAAACTTTTGAACTCTAGTGTTTATTGTTAGAAAAGACTTCTATTTTAAATAAATGCTCTTCTTTTTAACTTTTCATTCATCAAAGAATGCTGACAGAAGTATCACAGTTCAGCAGCATAACTCTGATAATAAATCATCATATTAGAATGATTTCTGAAGATCATGTGACACTGAAGACTGGAGGAATGATGCTGAAAATCACAGAAATAAAATAGATTTTAATGTATATTAAAATAGAAAATTTTTGTTTTACTCTATAATAATATTTACATTTTCCCCCTGTATTTTTAATCAAATAAATGCAGTTTTGATGAGTATACTCCTGTAAAAAAAAAAAACATAAAGAAATCATTCTGATCCCAAACTCTGTGTGTGTGTGTGCATAGCACTTACATACTAATCCCCACAATAATAAAGATGTTAAATACTCATCTGAGGAGGGAATAATGTTGCATCATAATGAAAGGATGTGTAACGTACTTTTCTGTAAACTGAGCCAAACATTTTTTCACTGATTTAGGGTAAAGAATATTTACTGTATTGCGCAAGTTAGTTCATACTTAAATATAATTGTATATGCAATATTACCCTTTTCTTTTCATCATCATCTTTAAGAGTTCATGATCATTTCTGTTCAACTTTATTTCCCAGTTGATAAATCCATCCACGATTCATAAAACACAAACACAAGCAACTGAGGTACAAGAAGTATTGACATCCAAAAGTCATTGAAAACATTTAAGAATCAAATCGACAGGTTTAAAAAAAGCCTCAGGTCAAATATTCATTTATTACCAGTGAAATGTTTGACAAAAACTTCCTGCTCCGATGTCCAGATCTGAATTTTAAAAAAATTACCAACAGGCTCCGAAGTCCCGATCTCAACCGAGTCGCGAACAGGCTCCGAAGTGCCGAATTGAATCAATGAAGTCGCGAACACGGTCCGTAGGTGCCGAACTGAATCAACGGAAGTCGCGAACAGGCTCCGAAGTGCACAACTGAA